>NC_056726.1:993724881-993807381 GCF_019279795.1 Protopterus annectens | reverse complement strand
GCATATAGACGTGGTCAGCTTTGCTCTCTAGTATATTGGTTCAGATAAGTGAATGTATACTTAAAAATATTTCCCAAATTTATATATATATATATATATATATATATATATATATGTATATATATATATATATATATATATATATACTTATGTATTCTTGTTTACCATTTCAGGTATTCTTTTTCTTAAACTGTAAATTTTTCTACTTTTCTAATTCTCGCCTTTGCACATCTGTGTATTCCTTAGTACCATTGTTGGTACTCATTTTTCCCTTTTCTCCTTTTCCTCCTTACCCTAAAAAAGGTATTTTTGTCTATGTTTATCTATATTTACTTCTCCTGTTAGTTTAAAAACATGTATGAGAAAGGATTTCAAAAATGTAAAAATTGCAGCCATAAGCTGCCTTCTTCTGACACCCATAACCTTTGTCTAATGTTGACTGTTAGATGTAAATGTTTTAATCCATGTACTTTAGCGGATATAAGAAACAAGTTAATATTAAAAGGGTTACTTCCAACTTCTTTTTCAGAAGCATATCTGGTGCTCACCCCCCAAAACATCTTCCAAGCGTGCTCCTAAAAAGTCCACAAAGAAGTCGGGCTGTTCCACTCCATCGTCTATGCAGCCTCCTGTCAAAAAATCCAGATCAGATCTGAAGCTGTCTGGCTCCAAGATGTCCTAAAATGTCTTTGGAGCAGGGCACTTCAGCTCCTAAGATTCTTCGTCAGGGCTGATATTCCCCTACAATTGACTCAGTTCCTTCAAGACTGCCATCTCCCTTCCTCAAGAGATGATGGTCCAAGTCACCATCCATTGCTTTATCTCATTCTTCTAGCAGTCTCATGGAAGTTAATGTGGACAGAATGATGAGGAATTTCCTCTTGAGGCAAATACAGATCTGGGTTCTCCCGGCTTTGACACCTTTGTGTTAGGAAGCCTTAGATCTAGCCCTCCAGTCATGGCTCCTTCTTTGTTCCGACACTTCATTTGAGAGTCCTTGGGTCCGAGTTTGCTGAGATCATTTGGTTTGTATCTGAGACTACTCATGTCCTTGGATCCCACTTTGCTGAAACATCTGGTTTATATCTTAGACTACTCATGCCCTTGGATCCAAAGATTTCTCTGGGCACACTGGCTCATACAAGTTCGGAGCCAAGTGGCTCCTGGAGCCATAGCTTCCCGGTTAGATCCAAGGTGTTGGAGTCAACTCCAAAACTTTTGGAGCCATCTCTGCCTCTCAGAGCCTTGGCCCTGGACAGCTCAGCTCCAGCCTCTGCTTTGGGTGGCTTGCCCTTGGGGCAGATGAAGCCTGTGGGAAAGAAGCATGGCTTCTCGGTTCCATCAGCTTCTTTTTCTCTGGGATGGTCTGCCTTTGAGGTAGTGGAGAGGATATTATCTGCTTTGGTAGGACAGAGGGTCTTTCTCCCCTTGGTGCTACCTACTGCATCCCATGAGTTTTTGTGCCAAGAGCCTTGACATTCAACTCCACAGGGATAGCCAGTCCAAACCCTTCAGACTATTCAGCAGGGCATTATCTTCTTTTCTGAAATTTCCTTGGAACATCCCAACCCTGGTATAGGAAAGTGCAAAAGCTGGCACTTAGATTCCCCTTGGGAATCCATCACTGAAGATACAGATTTTGATGAAGGGGAAGGATTACCCAGATCACCACCTGAAGACATCTTATTTGGAGACATTCTGGAGATCCTCAAGTAACGGGGTGGTTGGTCTTCCCAAAATCCTTCCCCAGAGGAATCAGTGTTTCTGGAGGCATTTGGATTTGGCCCGTCTACCTCCTGGGTAACTCCACCTGCTGATGAGCTCATCAATTTTATCTCTCAACAGGCGTTGAAGGAACCTGATGTGATTGAACCCATCCCCAAGAGACCACACCAAATTTTGGCACCTCTGATTGGAAGGGAACAGTGTAGTAAGGGAGATGCCATTTTGTAGCAGTAGCCATGAAGAAGGTACTTGAGGAACAGTGCTTTGGACAGGTTTGAGAAGCATGCCTATGTTTCAGTGACCTTTGCTCTTAAGTCATTGAATTATCTGGAAAATTTTACAAGCTTACAAAGAGATTTGATTAAAGGATTGTCAAATACTCTTTCAGGGTCCACTACTGCAGAGGCTCAAGCTATGGTAGCTTTACAGTTGCCAACCCTTCAATCCATCTCAGACTCTTCCATGAGGCTCATCTGTCATGCAGCTGAGGGTACCTCAAGGGCGGCGGGTTCAGGCATCTCAATAAGGAGACATGCCTGAATGCACTTGTGTGATTTAGTGGAGCCCTTCAAGTCTTCTTTCATCAGTGCACCCTTTTGATGGATCTTCCTTGTTTGCCCCAAAGGTGAGGGACACTCTCTCCAGGTGCAAGAAGGATGGAAAAACTATCTTTGTTGTAGGACTACATTTTTTGACCCCTCAGAGGAGCTTTTCTAGGAACCAACATGGGGACAAAAGATGTGGTTCAAAAAATCTCAGGGTCCTTTCCAAGATCCACATGGAGATGGTTCCCCAAGAGGCAGGGGGGGGGCAGTAATGCAAGATGGTGCCCAAGCAGCAGAGGTGGTCCGCAAAACCAAGGGTCTAGAGATTCCTTCTCTGACAGCAGCGCTCCTGAAAGAAGGCCCAGTTGTCCCCCTCTGGAGCCAATCGGGGGTCACCTATCCCTGTACCAGAGAGCCTGACTAGATATCACAAAAGATACTTGGGTGCAGAGCATTATTTCCAGAGGTTATATAATTCCCTTTTCCCTTCCACCTCCATCCTTACAAAAGTTTTGCAATGTCCCACCCAATCACACTAAAGCAGCAGCTCTAGAAATATAACAGCTGCTAGGAAAGATGGTCATCCAAGAAGTCCCAACAGACCAGAAAGGATTCGGAACTTATGCAAGATTCTTTTTAGTGCCAAAGAAAACGGTACTGGAGACCAATTGTGGATCTCAGCAACTTGAACAAATCAGTTCAACACTCAAAGTTTTGGATGGTTACAGTTTAGGCCATTCTACCTTTTCTAGGCAAGGATGATTTGATGTGCTTGATAGACCTTCAAGATGTGTAGTATCACATAAAAATGAACAGGCGGTTGTGATGATGTGAGGTATCACCAGCTATGCCAGGAGAACTAAGGCAGTGGATGTAATATATGCTAGCATAGTTAGCTGGAATTTTGTAAAGAATTATATGTCATTTGCATATCAAACTGATTTGTACAGATGCTTGTGTTGAAAATGTATTTGTAAAGCTGCTTGTGTTAAAAATGTACCAACAGTGGATCCTGCTGGACAGAAAAGAAAAACACTTATATGTCAGACTGTATTGCAGCTGTTGAATTTAATATATTATAAGAGAGGATGCTGGAAGATAAGAGGTTAATCCCTGTCCAGATAATTTTGAAAAATAGTCTGAAGTTAAATTACCTGGTTTAGGCCATAAAGATTGTAGCTTACAGTTCTGATTGCAGCCAGAGACAAAATGTCTGTGAAAACGAGGACTAGGAATCCTACTATATTGTCCTTAGGGGTGAACTAATTGCTATCCTGGAAGCGTGGAAGTTTGTGAAATAGTTTTATAGTTTCCAAATGCTATAACACATCTTAGAAAAGCTCTGTGTGTGTGTATTACAACACATATGTGCTAGATTCTAGTTCATTGTCTAGTAAAGGGGGGTAGTGTGGGAACCAGAAGTCAGATGACTAGATATGTGTGATGTCATTCTGTAAGCCAGCACTGAAGTGATGTTTTAATAATAGGCAAGACAGAAATCTCAGGGCAGTCTGCTTGTGAAACCTGACAAAGAAGGACACCTCACCCACATCATCTTGCCTTGTTCTAGTAAGTGAACTAGGGACAATATTTTTTTATCTCAGTCAGGAAAATATAATGAGATTAGCTAAGTATTGTTTTTCTGTATCTGTGTGAACCTTTCCATCTGTCTTATTTTTAATATTTCCTGTGATTGAAACTCTGGTGTTTATTGTAAATAGATATTTAGTACTTTCTTGTTCTTTCATTATTTATTATTAGATATATTTAAACTTTTCATTGTGGCTGGTCTTTTAGAGAATATTTTAACCTTTGAGAGTACTTATATTTATTTGCTGACACTGTGGCCACTCCTGAAAGCTTTGCTGCATTGGTCAAACACTACCATTTGCATTAGTATTAGTTTTACTCAGTATAATTGGGTTCCCTTGTAAGAGCCTTAGAGTAGCTGGCTTTGGAGTGTTCTGGTGACAGTGAATCTACCTTATAGCCTGGTCCAAGGGGGCAGAGCTAGTTAATCTGTGCTAGCCTTTCCCAGATGTGTGTGTGTGTGTGTGTGTGTGTGTGTGTGTGTGTGTGTGTGTGTGTGTGTGTGTGTGTGTGTGTGTGTGTGTGTGTGTGTGTGTGTGTGTGTGTGTGTGTGTGTGTGTGTGTGTGTGTGTGTGTGTGTAGATCAAATCTAAAGGATTGTGTGTGTGTCAGCTACTTGGAGGAGGGACACAGAGCATGGGTTTCACAGAAAGGGTGGTGGAGGACTTGACTTGGAACACTTGGCTGAGGACTCAACTCTACAGCTGTAGCAGTGGGGAGTCTTACTGGGGGACTCGAGAGAAAGAGAGAAACCCAGCCTCTGGAGTGAGTGTGTTCCCTGTGTGCTCTTAAGGGAAACTGTGCTTGGTGAAGAGAACTGCATCTGAAAATATTGTGTGTGTCCATTTTTGTTCCAAGTGAATGTCCCTCATCAGTGTCAGTGGTAATGACTGAGGCTCCTTGATCACTGGCCTTGAGGAGGGGCATCACAGTGGTCCAGAAGGTTCTTATACTTCTGGCTGGCTGAAAGCTAGTCATTATCAGTTCAGAGCTCTGCCCTTTGGTCTCACCACATCCCCCAGAGTGTTCACCAAATGCTTGGAGGTGATGGCAGTTTCCATATTTAGATAACTGGCTCATTACCATTCCAAACAGGCATCTACTCATAACAGCAAAAAACCAAGTACTCCAAACTTCCTCCCTTCTGGGAATCACAATAAACTAAAACAAATCACAGTTGCTTCCATTGCAAACACTGGAGTTCATAGGAGCTTATTTTAATACAGTATGTGTGACAGCCTCACTTCCCCTAAACAGGGTTCAAACTTTGAGATTCCAAGTTGCAAAAATTATTCATAACACCAAAATTTCAGCGCAACTAATTCTTTAAGCCATGGGGTCAATATCAGCAGCCATAATTCTTGTTCCCCTGGTGAGATATCACATGAGAATTCTCCAGTGGATGCTAGCATCCCAATGGTGAAGTCTTTATCAGAAGATCACAGTTCAAATAAGTATCACACAGACATACAAGAAGTACCTTTGGTGGTGGATAAAGTCAGACCAGCTTTTACAAGGCTGTCCATTCATTCTCCCTCAGCCCAAAGCCATAGTGACCACAGCTGCTTACCAGTTTAGGTGGGAGGGGCACTTCCTGGGGAAAACCGTCCAAGGCACTTGGTCCCCCAAAGAGGGAAATTTCCATATAAATGTTCTGGAGATGAGACAAGTCCTCTTAGTGCTACATGCTTTTTAGGATGTTCTTCCTCTGGGAACAATTGCGATCCAAATGGATGATGTGTCAGTAGCCTGATAAATCAACAAGAAAGGAGGAACCAGGTCATATCCCTTGTGTTAAGAAGCCCTCAGAGTGTGGCAATGGGTGATCTCATCCAACCACTTTCTGATAGCAAGGCACATTCCTGGGAAGTCCAATGTGATAGCAGACAAATTGAGCAGGTCCATTCTTCTACCTCACAAGTGATCTCTCAATAAAAATGACAGAGATGATTTTCCATCAATGGGGCCAGCCTTGCTGTGACCTTTTTGTGTCTCCCCTGAACAACAAATGCAGCAATTTTTTTGCTCTCATCCCCCAGTGGAGGAATCATTGAGGGATGTTCTGCTCCATGATTGGCCCTCTGGTTTTCTCTGTGCTTATCCACCAACACCATTGATTCCCAAATTCCTACAGAAAACTGCAAGGTTGAAGAGCAAATTCATCCTCATTGCACCTTACTGGCCTCGATAGGTTTAGTTCCCCTTCCTTTGGCCTCATATAATATACTCACCTTGGATTCTGGATCTAATTCCAGACTCCCTGTCTCACCTGATGAGCATGGTTCACCAGGATATATTAAACCTGAAGCTGACAGAGTGGTTTCTCCACTTCTGTTAATAGCCAGACAAACTATGCTGTCATCCCCTGTCTGTCATGTACCTTTGTCATCCCATAAAGTTTCCACTAGGAAAATCTACAAGAGTAAGTGGAAAAGGTTTGTTTGTTGGGTGCATCAAACAAGTATCAATCCCTTTTCATCCTAACTTTTATGTAGGACTTGACAATTCTTCTCTAGCTTCTACTAAGATATCCAAGGCCTTTCTATTTTACATAGACCACCTTATAAACATCCTACTCCTTCATGGGATTTGAGCCTTGTTCTACAAGCCTTAGTCCATTCCCCCTTTGAACCAGCTGGGAAATGTGATCTTAAATTTTTGACCAGGAAGACCTTATTTCTAGTGGCTGTTACCTCTGCCAGGAAATTTTCAGAACTCCAAACATTATCCTCTAAATCTCCTTACTTGGTTTTCTGTAAGGATAGCGTGACATTAAGAACCAATCCTACCTTCTTTCCTAAGGTGGTCTCAGACGTCAGTATCAATTAATCTATTAACTTGCCTGTTTTCTTCCCCAAATTTGAAAACAAAGGTGAATACATATTGCATTTACTAGACTTTAATAGACCGCTAAATTTCTACTTACACAGAATGAAAGACATTAGAAAATCTGATTGATTATTCATATCTTTTGCAGATAACAAACTGGACAAGTCTGTTACAAAAGTGACATTGGCAAGGTGGATTATGAGTTGCATAGCCTTTGTCTGTAGTAAATCCTGACCCAGAGGGATAGGTTCCTGACCCAGAGGGATATGTTCCTGACCCAGAGACCCCCCAGACTCTGGAATAGATTGCCCATACATGTCAAGCAGAGTGCCTCTTTGGCCCTCTTCAAAAGGAACCCTGACGATTGGATCGGAGAAAGGAAATTCACCCCGGGGATCACGTCAGTCACCCTGCTAGACAGGGGTCCAGGGAAGTAAATAGTGTGGGAAGAAATAGCTAGGGAATTGGCTAGGCTTGTATAGGCCCTAGGGCTGATAGCCTAGTACCAACCTATGAATCAGGCATTCCATTACAAAAAAAAACTTGAAAACTCACTCTACAAGATCTATGGCAACCTCAACAGTATTTTTATCCAACCAGTCCATGGATGTCTTATGCACAGCTGCTACTTGGGCTAATTCTCATACTTTTATTACTTATTACAAACTGGATCTGGTCTCGAGAGGAAAAGCAGCCTTTGGTTCAACTGTGCTCAGGAATATCCTTCCTTAGAGTTCACCCGGAATATAAGGTAACTGGGAATTCTGTCCCAATGGTCGAGGAATGAATGAAAATTGACAACATCAGATAAAGAAGTTATGTACTTACCATAATGTTCCATCTGTGTTGTCCAATTTCATTCTTCCTCAACTTCCCACCCACCAATCCCTGACCTTTGTTATCCTAGACTTCTGGAAGAATGAGATGCTATTAAAACACCACTGTGTCTTCTGTGCAGCACCAGATATTGGTTTTCTTTGTTAGGAACATTATTCAGCAAGCTACTATTTATGTCATTTAGCAAACAAGTGCTGAAATATGTTAGGGGTTAGTGCATTATGAGTAGGGAGGAGCCTAAGAGTTTAATTTGGCCACAAGCTATAGTATCAGCTGAGTCAGATCCCTGTATTGGATCTGGACCCAATGGTTGAGGAAGAATGCAAATGGACAACATAGATGGAATGTTATGGTAACTACATAACTTCTTTTTTTTTCACCACAGGAGACATCATCAAGCACCCAGAATGCCTCTTATCCAAAAGGTACAAGCTAGCATTGCCTCATTGAACATCTATCACTCATCATCAGATCCTCCAGCACCCATACTGCTAAGTGACCCCATGTCATCTGGGTTATAGTTAGGGTTGTATCCCTCTATGCCATAGTGCTGAATAAATATTTATCATTATGGTGAGTAGTCACACAACTGTACTAGATTGTAAGGATCACAGCTGCTTTTCCATGGCAAGAGTACTAATGGTAGTTCATAGGTTCATACTAGGCTATCTGCCCTAGGGCATTTATAAGCCTAGCCAGAATGTGTTTGGCTTTCGCCACCCATTTTAAATTTATTTTGCTATGCCCTTTTTTGAGGTTAGTATACTGTGCCTCTGTCTAACAGTGACACAGAAGTGATACCCGGGGTAAACCTATGATCTTCCATCCACTCATCAAGATTCCTCTTTAAGAGCATCAATGAGGGACTCTGCCTAACCTGGACTGGGATTTTATTCCAGAGTGAAGGGAGCCTCTGGGTTATGAATCTGTCCCTCCAGCATGTCCTATTTATTTCAGTGCTGAGGTTCAAGTCTCTCGAGCACGTAGCTCGATGGGATTTGGATTTTCTGAGGTGCAGCATGTCCATTAATTCCGGGTTGGACATGGCTTTATACGTCAGGCACAGATCGCCTCTGAACAGGCGGTATGCCACTGAGTAGAGCTGGAGTTTCTTTAACCGGGCAGCATATGGCATCTGTTTGAGCCCTTTGATCCTCTTGGTGAGATACTTTTGGGGTCTTTCCAGTTGCTGCAGGTGTCTGGTAAGGTACATCCCAAAAGGGGCATTGTACTCAATTATGGGCCTGATGAGGGATGAGTAAAGAGGCACGATGACGTCCCCTGATCTAGATGTGAATCCCTTCATGATTAGGTGGGCTATATAAAATGTTTTTCTAACCACTTTGGCCACGTGGTTGTCAAATGAGAGATTGCTATCAACTTGGGTCCCCAGGTCCCTAATTACTTCTTCTGTACTTAATGGATTTCCACCTATGTGGTAATTTGTGGGCACTTTGTTTTTGCCAAAGGGATGACTATACACTTTTTGGCATTTAGCTTGAGGCCATGGCTCTGGCACCAGTTGTCTGTTTCTATGAGGCCCTTTTGGAGGATGCTTGTGTCAGCTGAAGAGTCGATTATGGCGCCCAGTTTGCAGTCATCTGCGAACTTGGTCAGCCACAGTCCTTCCATGTTGGCCTGTACCTCCGAGAAATATATACCGAACAAGAGAGGTCCCAGGACTGAGCCTTGTGGGACACCACTTGTAACTGGTTTGGAGTCTGACATGGCTCCAGCAATTCTAACCATGTGGGTTCTGTCCTTGAGCCAATTTGCAATCCATCTAGTGACATAGGGGTTTATATTTAAGCTGGTGAGCTTATCTATAATGCCCGAGTGGGGTATTGTATCGAAGGCTTTTGCGAGGTCCAGGTAGGCTGTGTGGACCACCTTCCCCTCGTCAATGGCCTTGGTGACTGTTTCAAAGAAATCAACCAGGTTTAAGAGGCAGGATCTGCCCTTAACAAAGCCGAACTGGGTAGGATCCAGTGTTTGTAGGTCCCCAATATCTTTATTTATGAGGTCCATGATGATCCTTTCCATAGTTTGCTACCACAGAGAAGGGTCAATCGCCAGACATGGGAGGCAGTTACAGCATACCTATCAGGACTGCAGTGGCAAACCCTGCTCTGTTCCTGGACTACATATCCAGTTTGTAGTGCTTGGAAAAGATGTGTATTGGCTCAAGTGGCTGCCAATGTGAGATGGCATTTTTCTGGAAGAAGGCTACTGTGGTAACTACTGCTTTAGTGAAGTATACTTTACTTGTCCTCATAGTTTTTCATTAATGGTCATAATAAAAAGCAATGTGGTCTGTTAGACAAATAGAAAGTGTTTGTTTTGAAACTGGCTTGTTTTATTTATCTGAAATAAATTAGTCAAGCAATATCAATGGTGCAACAGATAGCACACTTTGCCTTTGGTGCAGAAGGCTGTGAGTTCCATTACCATACCAGGTAGATGGATTGCTGGCACTGCAGTGCAGCGTATAAGTAAGAAGGTGCTGCCTTCCTGAGTGTGTCATCCTTTGGATGAGACATTAAACCAAGGTCCAGTCTGCTTGAATTGGTGGTAGCTCAAGTAGATTTAAAAGATAAGTCCAAAAAAAAGTGCCTGGGCTCGCTGGTGGTGATCCAAAAGAATTTATTAACAACAGATTCCACTCTGGTTTTGTACTCAAACCAAGAAAACAACAAAATGAATTTTTTTTTTGGACTTATTGGTTGTTGACAAGTGCTTAATTCCGTTGCTTGGTTCGTAGATTTAAAAGATCCCATGGGACCTGTCTCAAAGAGTAGGGTTCCTTATATGTGTGTGTGTGTGTGCATGTGTGTGTGTGTATATATATATATATATATATATATATATATATATATATATATATATATATATACATACAATAATTTAAGTAATTTTCATTTTCAAATTTTACACATCAAAATTTTGCCATTTCTATATTTTAATATCGACCCCACTCCTTTTTCCATAGCCATAATATAATTTTCTTTAATATTAGTGAAAATATGCATTTTCCATTAAACATGATTTCATTAATTCTTTAATTCAATATTACCTAAACTACATAAAATGGTTTCTTATCTAAATATGTTTTCAAATTTTTGTTTTATGTTTTATATTCATTCATACCCATATTTATATCTTCATACTTTTTGATATTTTCAGAACAATTGCTATATATAAATTAGTTCCACTGGTTTTTAACTCTCTCCCATTAAAAAATATGTTGCGTTGATTTGTCTTCTCCAGAATGCATGCATATCCTTTTGCATATATTCCTATTAGAATATTTGCCTTAACAATTAATTTCTTTATTCACAATCTCCACAAAAAGTCTTGGCATTCAACTTTATATCCACAATACTTTTTCTTTAATTGCTTTATTCTTTACTTCTAGAACATTTTCCAATGGGTTAATACAATAATATTTTTTCATTACTATGTTTATGTCATAGACTATGTTTTGCTATTGCTTTCTACTTATTCAGTCTTTATTTTCCACATTCTTAACTTTTGTTGATAATTCTCTAGTTCTTCATTGAAACATTTTTTTGTTCTTTTATTATTTTCTTATAGTTTCCCAAAATTCCTTATACTTTAGTACATTTGTCACTAGTTTCTCATTTTTCATTTAACCAGTTCAATATCTTATATAAATCTAATGAAGCAGCATAAACTATTGGATTTATCATATCTAGTCCTCCTCCTTTCTTGTTCATATATAAAACACTCATTTTAACAGGATTTAATCTTGATTCCCATATAATGAGAAAAATATGTCAAATAAATGTGTTTCATATCCCTAGAAATTGGGTCTATGACAAATGGTTGGTGACCATCTGGAATGTGCCCTTTTCCCCACTGCAGTGTAATCTCAGAGTTGGTATATTTAGTTAGGAGGGTGTGGGGAGCATAGCCCCCCACCTAGGTAGGTGTTAAGTTTTATTATTTTCTTCTCAGTCGCTAGAGTGGCCTACCATTGCCTTGCTATAGGAAAACCTTCGCTGAAAAGTCCATTTGACAATCAGTAGCTTTGCTAAATAGGTGTTCGATGAAGAGGTGTTAGCTATGTTAACATTTGGCAAAATGTCATAGACCCCCTAGAAATCATGACAAAACTATGTTGTCTTTCCTATTAACACTGAATTAATGAAATACACTTTTTATATGTTAATCTGTACATTTTCCACAATTTCCTTTCCTTTATTATTTTTATTATTATTATTGTTGTATTGCTATTTTTATTATTATTATTTCCTTTATTCTTATTTCCAATCCCTTTCATTTTCTTTTTTACTGTATCACCTATTCCTTTAGTCTTTTCTTTATTAAGCATCATACCACTTTCCTTTAAGCTTTCAACTAAATTAATAATAACTTCTCTCATCCACTTTCTATTTTAGTTGTTATAATAATATCATCTGCATATGACATCATAGCTACAATTTCAACTTCTGTTTGAATTTTATAATTTGCATCCTTCATTTTCTAGTTTACCTCTCTAACTATTGTATTTATAACCAAAACAAATAAAATACTACTCATTGGATACCCTTATCTTATGCTATTATTTCTTTACTTAACCAACCATTAAGACTCTCACTTTATTATTCTTATAAGCTGTTCTACACATTTGCTTGATTTATTATTATTAATATTAAACATATCCATTGCTTGTCATGCTATATTGAATCAAATGCTTTACTAATGTCACCTACCATAAGTTTTATATCTTCTTTCTATTTATATAATCTCTGATTTATCTCCCTGTAATTAATAGTTCTTGACATAATTTTCCTTTTAAACCATGGACACTTTCCCCCATTATGTATTGCATTTTATTCTCAAATCTCATTTGTACTATTTTTATAAATATCTTATAGTCTGTATTATTTAAAACTATTGGTCTCCAGTTTTTATATCTTCTTTTTCCTTCCTTTTTCCATATAAATTTTAATACTCCACCACACAATTCCTTATATTTTAGTCCTTTATTTAACCATTCATTAAATACACATACTAAATAGTTTTTATGCCATCCTTCTAGATTTTTATAATTTTCAAACCCAATTACCATCTGGGTCTGATGCGGATTCCACATTTAACTGTTTATATGCTTTTGCTAATTCATGTAATGTAATCTCTTTTCCAAATTCATTTTTATTTTAAATAAAATAAAAACTGGTTAGCCAGACTGTGTAAAAAAACTTTAATAAAATAAAACAAATACAGAGAGATAAGTGCTTTTGTACTCACACATGGTACTTAATCAGATCTAAGTAATCACAGACTTCTCTCAACTTAAGTACTAGTGCCTCAAGACAGGTGACTTTAATATAGGCTTAATTGGTATAAATCCATGTAACCCTTTCCCTTTTATAGCTTGCAAGATTGTCATCCATTTGATTTCAATGCATTCATTATAGGTTTTTACATCCCCACCCCTTAAACCAGTTTTAGAAAGTTCTAAAACCATAAACTCAAAATTGTGGTTATGTCCTGCATGGATAACATGTTTAGACAAAGCATTTTTGCCATCTTGTTTGTTAATGCAATACAGGTGTTCCCTAATGCGATCCCTTAAACAATGATTTGTCTTGCCAACATAAAATGATTGACAACTATCACACATAGCTAAATACACTAGATCACACGTACTACAGTTAGCAAAGACATTAACATGAAAAATATGCATCATATTAGGAGCATTCATTGACTATCCATTTTTATGTATTTACACACATTACAACCTCGACAAGGAAAAGTACCTGTCTTACTTGCACGTTGACCAAGTTGCAGTTTCTGCATTGATTTATAACATAACATAACATCTTTTTAACAGAAGGTCAATTTTTAAAAGAGAAGGAAGGTTGTGCACCTAGTGTCTTCTTGCATTTCTCATCAGACTTGAGAATTTTCCAGTGTTTTCTAATGATATTGCAAATGAAATTGGTATCATTAGAATATGTGAAACACATTCTGAATGGATAAAATGAGTCCCTATTCCTATCTTTATTATATTCAGAAGTAGCATAGAAACATGGTTTTGTATGAGTATATCTTAAGGAAATCTCATTATTTTGAGCCCTGGTCACATCCATTGCATCATAACCTCTCTTAACAAAATCTGCAGTTAAAGAGTCAAAAGACTCATACATATGACTATCCTTAGTATGTAGACATGCAGATTTAAAAAAAAATGACCTTTTAAAATGTTAGATTTTACTTGCTTAGGGTGCATACTTCAGGTATGTATTACAGTATTGGTTTTACAAAGTTTTTTATATAGCATGGTGTCTATACCTTCAAGGGTTCTAACCACATTGACATCCAAAAAATGTATTTGTTCATAGGAATATTCGTATGTAAAATGTACAAAAGTAGTAGTATTATTGAGATACTGTACAAACTCATGTAGTGTATCCAAGGTATCTCCCCAGATACAAAATATATCATCCTTTTTGTCTGTGTATTTCATTAACTGGTTTCTGCTCCTTTTTGTCTGTGTGTTTCATTTTTATTTTGTTCAGAAATGTTTTTCATTTCCCATTTTTTATATTATGTCTCGTTTTACTAAACATTTTGTCCACATAACTTATAATGATTTCCATAACTTGTTGCAGACTTTTCTTTTTTTATTACCTTCTTTAGCTTTCATTTCTCTCATTATGCTACTATCCTCCTTCACCATTTTGCTTAAGTAAGGTGAAATGTCTTCTTTTTTCCATTGTAAAAATACCTTTGTTTATACAACAGCTCTGTATTCTTTTCATAATCTCTTTTTCCGTCTCATAATTTCCTATATTATTATTTTCTAAATTATTCATTGCATCTTTATATATTTTAGCATAGTCCTGCTTTTCTTTTTTCTTTCTCTATTTTTCCAAAATACACAACTATCTTCATATTTTCTTTTAAAGGCAATCTACCATTCTGACCAATTAATATAAAATGCTTTCATAGTAATATGATATTTCCGTAATTGCTTAATATCATTCTTTCCTGCTTCATTCCATTCCGTTCCTTTTCATGTATTCTTTTTATACCTTATCCTATCTTTATATACTCTTCCTTGTGATATATTTCCAACCATATTGCCAAATTATCTGAGAAACCTGCTGCAATAGTTTCTTCTTCTTCCATTATACATATTCATTCTGATACCAAAAATAATTCAGATTTCAAAGTTACCTCTCCTGTAAGTCCATGTTTTTTACTCCATATTAACAACTTTCCACATTTTACTACTTCTATCATATTTTTTACATCTTTTTCTCTTTTCCTTTTATGTTCCCTTAAATCAGAATTGATGTATCCTATAATTATTATGTCCATGTTTACAAACACATAAACCAATATTTTCTGAAATAGATTTTGCCTTTATTTATTAGTCACATATGCATATACAGCAATAATACTATACATTATTTCTTGCCACCTTACATCTGTAACTGTTGTTCTTCCCATTTTGACTAATATAATGTCCAGAATTGTCACTACTTTTCTACATAGAACTGATATTCCTGAACACTGTTCATTCCCTATATTCCATTGTATTTCCCCATCCCATATTTTGATGTCTGTAGTCTTTCTTCATGTGTCAACATTCTTATTTCCTCCAGAGTAATTATATCAATGTCACATTTACTATACCATTCTAAAACTGCTATGCTTCTAGTAATGGTTTTCGTACTATTAACATTCACTGAAATAAATCTTAAACAATTCCTTTCCCTGTTTCTTAGTTTAGGAAATACCATCCTATACTAATTTCTTAAGAAAAGCTTTATCCATTTCCTTTCTTTACAATTATATTAATGGCTTTAAATTTTCTTGTTTTATCTTTAACTCTTCTACCAATGGAATTCTTTTTCCCTTTTCTTATTTTCCAGCTTATATCTTCTTCATCACTTTTGATTCCTTCTCTAATTCATCTCCTTATTTTTTCAGTCTCTCTCTTCTTTTCTAAAGTTTCATTTATTTCTATCTCATCTTCAGACCTTTCTTGTTCTTTTGCTTTATCCTGGTTTAAAATACTTAACACATTCTCTTTTTCTTTACAATCCATCCATAAATGTCCCTTTTTACATTTATAACATTCAGATTCACATTTTTGCTTCATGTTTTGTTTTACCATACATATATAACATTTGATGTCCTCCCCGCTGTCGAGTGAATTTAAAGACATGCAGGTAGGTGTGTGCATGTGTGGGTGTGCCTTCTTTGAAGGTTGGGTGCTGGGCTGGCAACTCGACACCGAAAAATTCACTGCCAATCATTAGCGGACCGGAGTTCCGCTGTGGCAACCCCTAAAGCTGAAAGACAGTTTTTTATATAACATTTCTTTTTGTTACAACTATTAACTAAATGTCATTCTTTTCCATAAAAATAACGCCTTTGGTTGTCTCCAATATTTTATAACACTTTGAATATGTACAATTTTGTCAATTTCCATTTTTAGAATAACATTATAATCCCATGCCCCAGTCAATAAACCCCTGTTGTCATAAACTTTTAAAATGCCTGTTATTTCTTTACATTTTTTTAAATGTTCTTTTAAAGGCTATCTTTCGACTTCCATTCAAAACTGTATATGCAATTTTTTAGTCTCCCAAAAAGATGCTTTTATTATGTATTCATTCCAAGGATTGTCATTCTGTCTTTTTTCATATTAACACAAAAATCTGTTCATACCTTGTACAGTCTCAAAGAAAATGTCACAAAAAGTCTCTGTTAATTAATATAAATGCTCCTACCTCTTACTGTTTTACTCTGAAATGTAAAATTACATTGCCCTATACCTCATATCTGCTCAGTTCCTGCTCCTTTTTGCTTCATATTCTTACCATGAATTTTCTTTTTATACTCTCTTCTCTTCATTTTTCTCTCACTGCTTGTGGTTGCTACTTTCTCTGCATACACCTTCTTTATCTTTCCACTGCTTCCTTCCATTGTTGCTTCTTCATCTCCTTCATTTAAGATTTTCCATAATATCCCCCAATGAAATCTCATTCTCTGGCTTGCTATGGTTAATTAACTCTTGCAATATATTATCCTGCAACCCCCCCCGATTGGAGGGTTATAACTACACACTCCTCTCTGGCTGTCTCCTTGGTTCAATCGAACAGCTTTCTATGAAAATTCTCCTTTGAACCTTCTGCTATTACCCTGTATGCTGTTTCCAAACTGGCATTTTCCTCCACTCCCTTTTGTTGCTGATCCATTTTGCGCACCATCCTCCCAGCTGCCTTCATGCTAGGAATAGGATGTGCACACGTACTCAAGCAGAAATAACACCGTGAGTGCTGATTGTGAGTAAGGGGAGGTTTCATGATGCCCAGACCAAATTTCCCCTTGTAGTATAAATACCACCTTGGCACTCCTCTGAAAAGAGGCCACTAACTGGTAAACAAAGGATAAATAAATCAGTCTGTTTGAACTCCCTGGTTCTGTCCATGTAATCCAAAAAGAAGACTTTGACCACTACAGCAATGAGCAGCAAACAGCATAATAAAAAGAAACTGAAGCAGAAATAAAACAAGAACTTTAATATCAAAAAAGCAAGTGCTTTTGCAGAAGACCACGTCCTCAGACACTCAAGCCACTAATCAAAATTAGGTCACCTGGGCAGTAGTCAGGGCTTTATCTCTCCATGACACAGAGCTGGTTGAATAATCAGACTTTAGATGAATTGAAACATACCTGAATGTAGAAATAACATTGTGAATTCTTGCAAAACGCACACTAATTCTTCAGGAAAGTGATCCCTGAAGGGGGTAAGCTATGACCATACCTCTCAACTGTCCAGATTTTCTCCATATGTCCAGATTTTTACCTCCTAGTTTTGGTCTGTTTCTCATAAAATTTGTGATTTTCTGGATTTTTAAAGCCAATCAGTGAGGACTGAATTCACTAAATAATGACAGGCATTTGAATTTCAAACTTCTTATCCTTCAGAAAATGCATGGTAACACAAGGCCTTTTATTCTAGTAACTTTCTAAGTTTGTAAGAGCAATATTTAAAATTTGTCCCTATTTTTGAAGCTTTGTCCCCCCATTATTTTTGACTTTGTCCAGATTTTTTTGTGCTAAGATGTTCAGAGCTATGGCTACAATAATCCATGCAACTAAGTTGAGGTTTCTTAGAGACTCTCTCTGTAGTGTCCAGACAACATAGATGTGATAGTATTAGGACATCTCCTTGCTCATCTGGACTAAATGGAAGAATCAGTGCTGTTTCAGCTAGACAGGCTATTAGTACTGACTTTATTTATTCTTGCCTTTTGGTGCACTACTGGGAATAAAGAAAGAAGTGAGAACACATTTAGGTGGTTCCCTGTGAATGCAATAAAAAAGTAATTCACTGTATAACACCCTTGCAGGGATATCTGACACAGAATTTCTTTATCTGGTGATTTTCCTGTGAAGCAAATAAGTCCATATCTGGAACTGTCCAACTTTGTACCAGCCCATGGAAGATTACTTGCTCAGTTTTCATTCATATAAACTAAAAAAAAACAAAAAAACTCAGAAAAAAGGTGTTGACACTTACTTAGAGTGTAGCGTGCCGGGGGGGGGGGCAAATAATTTTCAATTCTAACACTCTGATATATATATATATATATATATATATATATATATATATATATATATATATATATATATATATATCTCCAAAACATCCTGGTGCATGGTATGGTACCCTTCAGTGCATGGAGAAAGAAAAATGTAATAAGCCACCAAAATGTACTCCAGCACAGAGAAAACACGACAGCAAATGTAGCCAATGAAGTTTATTCAAAGCACAGTCTGCAGCACAGACCGGTTTCACCGCTTGGCGTCATCAGTGTCATATATATATATATATATATATATATATATATATATATATATATATATATATATATGAACTGTCTCCGTAGTTTTTGTTGTTTAGGAATGCCATTGTTTTGCGTCTGTCCAGAAAATGTTGTAGCCTTTATAACGGCTGGTGTGAGCTCTGAATAGAGCTGTTTTGTTTCATTGTCCTTATTGCTTTCTTGGGCACTCTCTTGTTTATAATGTAATCTTTTGTCTGTGGTGGTCTGGGCTGTTTTTGCTGGTCCTGTTTGTGTGGATTGTGGATTTATGTGGAAATGAGCTCTTATAAGAGCTGTTGTGCCCATTGCGTGGCCGTAATCTTTTGTCCTTTTTAGCTCTGAAAACAGCTGTTTCGTTGCTGTTGATGTGGCCATTGTTCACCGTAAACTCGTTTTTTTAGCTTTAAAAAGAGCTGTTTTGTTATTACAGTTGTTTGTTTTGATACTGCTGCCTTTGTGAAGAGGTAGGATATGTGACTTTTTTCCACAGGGTGAAGACATGGGAATATTGAAATGACCCTGTTGATGAGAATAGAGATGGGGTAAGCTATGGCATCCTCAGCAATTTTTAGATAGTTTCCTGATATACTGTCAATAGCTAGGGGCAAGGCTATGAGTTTCAGTTTGAGAAGGTATTTATTTATTGTGGACATGGGGATAGACCAGAAAATGAAGGCACCTGGCTCATTGATTGGTTTGTAACTAGTGTGCAGTGTCTTAGTTTTATTGTTGTTGAGCAATGATTTTATGGAATGTATGAAATGGCAGCTGAAAAGTGTATGAACAGTTTCTAATTTCATGTCTGGGCATGAATTAGCAGTTGGAATGTATCTGGGATTAAGAATTTGTTATTGCACTACAAAACTGTATCGAGGCTTTGAGGTGATTGCCTTTTAAAGTAAAGTAGTAGTTAATTATATCTGTTTTGCCTTAGACCAATTCTATG
This sequence comes from Protopterus annectens, assembly GCF_019279795.1. Lineage (NCBI taxonomy): Eukaryota > Metazoa > Chordata > Ceratodontiformes > Protopteridae > Protopterus > Protopterus annectens. Next base: position 993,788,032 of record NC_056726.1, on the reverse strand, counting down.
TCATCACAGCCAGCCTGCAAAATGTGTATGAGTTCATGCTTCCTGACTGTTGTTATACCATATCACAGTGGCATTGTCTGTCATACCCTTCAGAGCAACTGGGTACCATAATGTTTTAAATATTTAATTTTCTTTATTTGTTAACCAGGCAAATCCACTAAGCACATGTTCATTTTAGGGATAACCCAGGAGCACTGGCTAGGTAAGTGACTTGCTCAGACTCACAGTGCAAACAAAATATTATCTGCAGTGTACAGGTGAGAGCTATAATTTCTTTTATATGTATGTACATTCCTATTTGCCTGTTATTCCATTTTCATTTTTTTTTCACAAGAACAACGTTCAACCGTCAAGCACAGTCTGAGGCATCTGTGGTTAAGGTCTGGGTACTGTCAAATGCCACTAAAGATATTCCTGGATTGAGCTGTGCTGGGAACAGGGTATAACTTTGGTCTGCAAAGTGGCAGTACTGTTCCCATATCCTTTTCAGTCCCACTATATTTTCATCATGTGACGTCTGGCCAATGGAACTATTAAAATGGAGCCATGCATGTGGCCTATTGTCTTCAAGAAGACCCTTGATCCCTGCAGAAAAGTTTGTCTGTTTTGCTGTCTGGCACTAACACCAGGCAATATCTTTGTGGAGACTGGTGCCAGGCTGAATACTGCAGGTTCAGAGAGATTCCCTGGCTGTTCAGTAAATAAAATGTATGCTAAAGAGACCTGTGTAGCACCTGCAGCGAGGAAAGTTGAATCAGACAATCATACAGGTAGGGGTATATATGGATTTTCTTTGCTCTGGATGAATAAACACTGCAGTTAGGCATTTGTTGAATACCTATAGCTTAACGAAACACCAAAGGGCAAAGAAGTAATCTAATAGCACTTTTCCACAAGCAGAAACGTAAGAATCTGCATGTATTTCCAGAGTATTGCTATGTACAGGTAGGCAACATTTATGACCAGAGTCATTACTAGTTCGCCCTCTATGAACAAGGGAAGGATAGTTTAGAAGGTAAGCACTTTGAATCTTTATAATCTCAGAAACTTATGTAACCTGGATAAATCCAGGACTGGCCTCCAGGGCCATCTCATTTTGTTACTTGAAACAATCTTGACTTAAGCTCCTGGACTTCTTCTTCCTTGAGAACCTCTCTGTACTCCCGCAGAGTAGCTACTACTCCAAAATCGGTAGAGCTAGGTTGATTTGATTGGGGGGAGCACTGGCACATTCATAGAAAATAGAAGTAAGGACTTGATTTCTGTTTTGTAACTTGAAATAATTATTTTTCTTAATATGATCTTTTATGAAAGAAGTTTTCTTTGAAACAGGATGGCCTTCCTGTAGAGGGGACCCCCCCAACCCCCACCGCTGCCTGCCCCAGCTCCAGCTGCATTTTCAGCTCTGTTTCCTTTCAAAGGTCCTTCTCTCTTTGAACTATTCAGTATTTGATGGCCTGGAATTTTGGTTGGACAATTTCTACTATAGTTTTAAACACAGGATAAAAAAAGAATACTTTCCTAACTGCATGTTCTTCCTCTTTTCTTCTAAATATTGAACTAAAGATTGGAATCTCCATTAAAAATAAGTAAAATAAGTTAGAGGGACAGATCAATTACTTAGAGCTACCCCCATCTTTTGAATAGCCTTCTGTTACATGTAAAACAGAGTGATGACCTCACTTCCTTTAAGGCAAACCTTGGTGATTGAATGGACACATATAAATTCATCCTAGGCTTGACTTGTTTTGCCCTCCTAGAGGCAGAAGGTGCTCTTTGATGGGGGTATTGACATGGTAATTATGATCTATGGATTGATTATGCCTTGTAAATTCACTCAAGGCACTCCTTAAAATGGAGAACATCGACATCTGTGCAGTGACAGATACCTGGTTCAAAGTTCCAGAGAGCACCCCTGCATTACCAGGCTATAATTCATACCACACCTTTTGGCCACCTAACCTCGACCGAAACACTAAAGGTGGAGGCATGTCCATATTCATTAAGGACATCCACACCTCCAAGCTAGCTGCTCAGCATAATGCATCCGAGATTATCCAAGTGCAACTAACTCTGGGCAAGATCGCAATCCAAATTGTAACTTGCTACAGATCCCCACAATGCCAAAGGATTCCCACTCCTCATTTCTTGATACACTGGAAAATATTAAGGTACAAACCAACATCCTAATAATGGGTGATTTCAATTACCCCACCATTAACTGGGAAAACTACTCATGTACCAACACTTTTGCTCAACGTTTTCTGGAATTCATAAATTCCAACGCCTTGGATCAACTTATCTACACCCCCAGCAGGGGCAGCAATATCCTAGACCTGGTCATTACCAACATGGGCGACCAGTGCTCCACACCAGAGGTCAATTCCTTGTTGGTCAGATCCGACCACAAGCTAATCAGCCTAGACATCCACATCCCGCCTCCACCCCCAATTAGGGAAACCATCGTAAAAAGTTCTCCAAAGCCAACTTCACGCTTTTTAAGACAGAAGTGGCAAACTTCACAACACCCATGCAGATGGACAATAGAGGTACAACTGCTGAATCTTACACAAATGCACTTTATAAGCACTTACACGAGTGCATGGATCGTGCTATCCCCTAACAGAACCAAGATGCTGTCCTCCAAAAAAGGAAGCCAATATGGCAGTCCCCTGCCATAAACAAACTCTACAAAAGAAGAACGAAACTGTTGCAAAAAAGAGTAAAATCCCATGACTGGAAGACCTCCCTGGTCAGCCTCAGTAAGAAGCTGAGATCCCTCATAAAATCTTCCAAAGCTAGTTATGAAAACAAAATTGCCACTGATTCTAAAGACAACCACAAAGCATTCTATAGCTATGTTAAGAATATCAGTGGCAACACTCAGATCTGCTCTGAGTTGCAGTACAATGGCACTAAATATACAGATCCAATTGATATTGCCAACATCCTAGCAGATAGGTTCAGTGCTAACTTTACCCCCCTCACCCCCTAAAGGGCCATCTCTATACCAGAAGAATGCAAAGTTCCTGTAATCATGGCTGCACAGGTAAAAACCACACTCTCCAAAGCCAAGAACACAGCATCCATGGGACCTGACAACATCCCAGGCTGCATTCTACATGAACTACAGAATGAACTGGCACCCCACCTAAGCACCATGTTCAATCATAGCCTCACCTCAGGCTTTGTGCCCACTGAATGGAGCACAGTGACTGTTAATCCACTCCACAAAGGGGGAGCCATCATGGACCCTGTGAACTACCGCCCCATTAGCCTAACGAGCCTGGTCTGCAAGGCCATGGAATGTATCATCATGGAACTTATAAACAAAGACATTGGTAATCTCCAAACTGTGGACCCTACTTAGTTCGGGTTTGTAAAAGGCAGATCATGTCTCCTAAACCTGACTGACTTCTTTGAAGCAGTCACCAAAGCCGTAGACGAGGGTAAGGTGGTTTACACAGTCTATCTAGACCTCACCAAGGTTTTTGACACCATCCCTCACTCTGGATTTATAGTTAAACTCACTAAACTGGCTCACTAACAGAACCCACACTGTAAAAGTAGCAGACTCCAAATCCGACTTCAGACCAGTGACAAGTGGAGTATGGTAGGGTTCATTCCCGGGTCCTCTCCTATTTGGTATCTACTTTTCTAAAGTACAGGCTAACACAGAAGGTCTTTGGCTAATGAAGTTTGCAGATGACTGCAAACTAGGAGCCATAATTGAAACTCCTAATGATGTGGACATCCTGCAAAAGGGCCTCACTGAGACAGATACCTGGTCTCAAAGCCATGGCCTCAAGCTCAATGCCAAAAAGTGCACTGTCATCCCCTTTGGTAAAAACTCTGTACCCATGAGCTACCACATAGGTGGTAGTCTACTGAATACCAAATGTGTGATAAGAGACCTTGGGACACAGGTGGACAGTAGTCTCTCCTTTGATAATCACATCTCCACAGTAGTCAGGAAATCCTTCTACGTGACACACCTCATCACAAAAGGTTTCTCATCCAGGAAAAAAGATGTCATTGTTCCCCTCTACTTGTCACTCATTAGACCCATTGTAGAGTACAACATCCCTTTTGGTATGTACATCACAAGACATCTACAACAACTGGAAAGGCCGCAGAAATACCTCACAAAGAGGACTACTGGCCTCAAACAGATGCCCTACTCAGACCATCTAAAAAAACACCAGCTTTACTCCGTTGCATATCGCCTACTCAGAGGCAATCTCTGCCTAACATACAAAGCTATGTCAAACCCAGAGCTGTTGGACATTCTCCACTTAAAGAAATCCCTCCGAGCTACACACTCTAGGGACCTAAACCTTGTCACCGCAATAAACAGAACATGCTGGAGGGATAGATTCCTGTCCCAGAGACTTCCCATACTCTGGAACAAACTACCTATCTATATCAAACAAAGCTCCTCATTAGCACCCTTCAAGAAAAATCTTGATGATTGGATGGGAAATAGGAAATTCACCCTGGGGATCACCTCTGTGGCTCTGCTCGACAGGGGCACAGGAAAATAATTTTGTTGGGTGATGAAAGCCAGGGTACCTTTTTGGCTAGGCTTGTATAGGCCCTAGGGCCGATAGCCTAGTTCCTACCTATGAACCTATTAATAATGAGCCCAAAAAGTAATAACTCTTTGTCCAAGAGCAAAGGGACAATTAGTAACTGACCTACACATCTGATAAGGACTGAGTTTTCAGCCAGATGTACTTATGTAGACATGGTAAGTAGCTGCTTTTGATAACAGGGGGTCTACAGCACCATATCCACAAGTTATGGCATGCTTATCAACTTTTAAGGAAATTTTAGTCAGTTTACACAGACTTTTCTCCAAAGTTTTATCCGAAATGATATTACTCATGTCCACTTATTTGTTTTCAGAATATCCTTTTGATACTGTATTTATGGGTTTGGAAATTAATAGGCTAATTGCTAAAGCAGATAAACTACATATATAATTTTGCCAAACTGGTCCAACACTCTGCTTTTACCTTTCACTGGGGAGGATGTTGAATCCTGGTACCAAATTTAATGGCCAAGCTGCATCCACAGATGCAACACCTGGGCCCACTGCAAGATTCTTGTACATGTATTTATATTTTTTTGGACCATGTAAAACAAGTTTCTGTTTTTAGGGTAGGGCAGCTGAGAATCAGGTTTCATGGATGTGTTCCTCATTGCATTTTCAAAAGTTTTTATCACTGGGGCGATGGCTCTAGGGCTTGGTTCATCCATACTATAAAATTGAAGGCACCTGTTATGAGGGTTAGAAAGTTCTTTAACGCTCCATTTAATGTGCTGCCTCATTAGGTTGAGTGTCCTCCAAATGCAACATCCTCTAGTGGGAAACCACAAGGGAATGGCCGGAGTATAGGCTAGATTCTGTTCTTCATCTAAATTTGGGTTCAAAGTCTCTGGTGTGGGGGAGTTCCCTCTTTCTTTTTGCTGTCAATGCCATCTCCAAGGAAAACATTTGAGCTGCTGATTTGCTAATCCACTTATGTACTGTTTGACAAATTTTTATAATCAAAGTCTGTGCCTACTGGAGCAGGTGACAGTGGGGCAGGAATTCTTTGCTTAGTTGTCTATCCCTTTGGAGACCAAAAAGGAGTATTTTGTGCTAAATTTCTGGCCTTCCAGGTGAGGTATACCATGCAAAAGTAAGAGCATTACCAGGGATTTGTTTGCTTAAACCTGCTGTGATATTCTTGGAGTGGACTATCCCTGAGGTTGCAGGAATTTGCACCTGATTGATGCTTTTTGTGAATGCTTAGAACCAGCATCTAGCTAAAGCATAGAAATCCTTATTTTCAAAGGTTAGGCCCCCCATGGAAGCATAAATCCCACTATCTGCTTCTGAGGGACTAATACAGACAACAGTATGGTAACTGGATATGGACGTGTGCTTTTGAGTGGATCAAGCTGTTTCTTTCCAGAACCAAACCTCTCATGTTTTTGCAGTAATGGTGGCATCCTAATGGCCTCACATGTCTGCTCACAGACTCTAAATATATTCTAAGGACTTGAACTAAAGATTTGAAACTCCATTAAAAAATAAATACAATATGTTAGCGGGACAAATCAATTACTTAGAGTTTCCCCCATCTTTTGAATAACCTTCTGTTACTTGTAAAACAGATTGATGACCTCACTTCTTTTAAAGCAAACCTTGGTGATTGAATGGACACATATAAATTCATCCTAGGCTTGACTTGACTTGTTTTGCCCTCCTAGAGGCAGGTGGTGCTCTTTCATGGGGATATTGCTAAGGTAATTCTCACAGACTCATTATCCCACAACCTTTTAGGCTTTTTCATCTTCCTAGGTCACAGTTTCTTTTTTTAATAGTGAGTAGCCTATTTGTGGACAGTTCTGCATCTGGTGGGGGGGAACAGATACCTCATGTTCCAGTGTTGGAGGCACAACTGTTTCTGATAATTTTTTGGAACATCATAGGCCTCAGAAAAAAAATGAGCACAAAATATGGATCGAATACAAAATACAGTGGAATAAAGACAACACAAGATTAGCAATTTTTCAAAATAGAAAAACATTTCCCAAGCAGATATTAATAACTCCCTGGGAGTTGCCTGGAATTAATTGATATACAGATGATCAATTGCTTTGTGTAGCAAAAATAACTGCAAATGGCTTAGGCTGCTCTGCCATTCTCTGCTGAGTGTCATATTGACATACTCAGTGTAGGGAGAAATATATCTTTATGCTAGGGATATCAGAAAGTTCTAGAAGTCAGGCCAGAAGGAACTATGCCTGCCTGTGGCTAATTCCCTTATAATGCAGCAGTGCTCCTTATTACCAACATCTCTTTAGCCATTGAAATGTTCCATACTAGTGTGGTGTTCAGGAACTACAGACCTTTCAGACAGATGAAAGGTATTAAAAGCATACATTTGTGTCCATTTTATTGTATTAATTTGTTGAACAATTAAACTCAGTAGGCACAAGCATTTATTTTCAGGGATGACTGCTAGCATTGTCTGGTTAACTGACTTACTCAGTAGGAAAATAAAGAATGATGGGCTTAAACATAGGACTACAAGATAAGGACCATTAGCAGCTTGTAGCCTTAATTTTCTTGTTCTAAGTCCAGACAAAGCTTCATGTGAACCTTAACTGTGAACTGGTGTTAGGTGAACTCACAGAGGCAAGTCCAAAAACCCCCAAAAACTATGAACGTGTCTAAATGGCCACAAGTGCAGGACCACTTTGAGGAAATAAAGTTGTTCTCAGAAAAAAATACAGGTAAACGAATAAGTAAAAAAAAAATAGTCTTACTTTCGAGGAAACTCCACTAGTAGTGTTACCAACAGTACGGTGATAAAATCAAAAATAATCAGCTTGTACATCTCTTGTCCAATTCGAGTTTCCCAGCACTATGTGGAGACAAGAAACAAAGTTATTTTTGTTAGTAAATGAAACTGGTATCAAACTTGTAAGCATTTTACATCAACCTGAATTTCTAAGAATCTGTTTTCTCACCCTGCTATTTAGCTGACAGAGGAGAATGCGAACTTTAATTTACTTAATTACTTTAATTATGGAAATAGTCACTGACACAGCTGGTCAGCATTGTCAGATGCACAACAGGTAGCACACCTGCCTTTGGTCAGAAGGCTGTGAGTTCTATTCCCCTACCAAGTAAATGGATTGCTGACAGTGCAAAGCAGCACAGGGGGAGCTGCACTCCTGAGTGTGCCACCATTCAGGTGAGATGTTAAACTGAAGCCCCACCTGCCTGAGTTATAGGTAGCTCAGGTGGATGTAAAAGATCCCATGGCACCTGTCATAAAGAGTAAAGCTTCTCAATGCCCTGGCAAAATTTCCCCTAGTAGTATAAATACCACCTTGGTTCTCCCCTGAAAGGGGGCTACTAGCCTAGTGGGATTAACCCATTTAGGAAATGATAAATTCAGCTCCAAATTTACCCTTTTCTCCCCATAAATCTTTCCCCAGGAAGTGCTGTCAAATATAATTCCCCCTACTATCACTAGGGAAGAGGTCCTTAATGCTCTCTCAAAGGTCAAGAACACTGCATCAGTGGGCCCACACAGTATCTCATGATGTCTTCTAAATAGCATGAAACATGATCTTTCAGGGATTCTGGAATTGCTATTTAACTGTAGCCTCCAAACAAGCTTTGTGCCTCATGAATGGAGAACAGCAACAATCATCATTCTGCACAAAGGTGGGCCATCTACAGACCCTGGAAACTACAGATCCAAAAGTCTCACTGGTCTCATATGCAAAGCCATGGAAAGAATGATCATGGAAATAATCAGTAATGACAGAGGAAACCTCCAGACACTGGACCCAACCCAATTTGGTTTCACCAAGGGCATGCCATGCTTACTCAACCCAGAGAACTTCTTTGAGAAGGTCACCAAAGCAATGGATAAGGGCAAAATGGTTCACACTGCCTACCTTGATCTGGCCAAGACATTTGACACAATCCCCCACTTGGGCATTGTTGACAAATTTAAGAGGTTAGGTGCAAATCCTTATGTAACCTAGTGGATAGCCAGCTTACCTGTCTAGATCTGTTTGTGGCAGTATAAATGGAAAAATCCTTTGGACACAAAACTCTCCACCATTCAGTGGAAGAAAAAAAAAAAACAACAAACGAACTAAAAAACAAAACTCCTGTTATTTCCTTTTCGATTTATCATTTGGACCTTGTTTTATATTACCTGTACTTAAACCTACAGCCGTAAGTGATCACGTTTGTGTATACCAATATTTGTGAGGATTATAAGAAAGTGCACCTACTATTTGAGTTCTGTTGCCTGTAATTACATCCTCTCCGATAATGGCTGCATTAGGATATACAATGACTGCAGATTTATGGCATTTTATTGCAGCACCTTGTAGCATTTTGAGATATCATCACCATCTGCTTAGCACCACTGCCAATTCTCAAGAACAGTTCATAGGTAAATACTAGACTAGCTGCCTTTGCAGGTCATTTTAAGCCTAGCAAATTTCCCTTCAGGGGTCAGATTCAAACCACGTATCTTGTGCCTGTTTCATAGAGACCTTAACTATTATGCTAATCCCTTCCCCATTCATTCATTTATTCATTCATTCCTACAGTCATTCATTCACTCACTTTTTCTGCCTTGCTTTCCTTTTATAAATCCATTTAGATTGAAACCTAATGCAGCAAAATTTTAGGGGAGAAAAGTTTCATCTAAAGTACAAAAAAGCAGGCATTTGTTAACAAATACTATATAAGATAAATAAGCACATATCAGAATTACACAATACAGAGCAACTTAAGCACAAAGTAAGGAGTGTTCACTAGAAAACTTGTTTGAGAAAATGATGTCCAGTACACAGTTGTAAACAGTAAAGTTCAAGGAGAAAATAAGACCAATATAAAATTAGCTATGCTCTGTCCACAGCTCTTGGATCTCTGCTTACATGTCCTCCCTGTGTCTACGTAATTTTCTGATTGGTGCTTTGTCTCCTCCCACAATCCAAAAAATGTTGTTAGTTGAGTTAGTGATTATTTGCAGATGTGTGTGGTGTATGTATGAATGTGTTTGTGTCTGTGCATATGTGCATGTATTGTGTGAGTGCGTGTGTGCATGCATGCGTACGTGTGTGTATGCGTCATATTAGTGTTCGATCAAGAATTGGATCTCTGTCTTCAGGATATGTTCCAGCTCCCTTGTGACCCTAAATAGGATAAAGCATGTACTGGGTGCTCTGGTTTGCTCCCACATTCCAAAGACATGCAGTAGATGAACTGGACACTCTAAATTGGTCACAGGTGTGAGTGTGCAGTATAGAAGAACAACCATGGCAGATCTTGCCATCCGGTGGTGTAAACCTTGGCTCTAGATGATTGTCACTGTTGAAATGACACCCTGACCCCCATGTGAAAAAAATGGGATAAAAGGGGTTGTGAATGGATGGATGGAGAATGATTGAATGAATGAGTGAAACATACAACAAGTATTAAAGAAATAAAATATGTCAAAGTAAAGAAGAGAACAGTGGAAAACCTACCTACATACTGGCAGGTGATTAATAGTTTCAATTAACAAAGTCATCTACATCAAGACATGGAAGTCTGAGGGGACACATGATGAGAGGCAAACAGATAAAGAATATAGGGAACAGAAAAGGAGTGACAGAAAGTGACAGTGAATGCAGGGTACAGAAATGGAAATAGAAAAAAAAGGCAGACAGTGTGTTAATTAAAGCAGTGAGTTTCAGAAATAAGAGTCTAGCTGCACAAAGTAATTTAATATGTGAAAAGGTGATGCTGCACCCCGGAAAGTACACTTGTGTAAGATCTTGCCATACTACATGCTGCTACATACCATCCTTCTTCTCTATTGGGATACCCTGCCAAGGATAGCCTAAAGTCTGGCCAGTATATCAAAGCCTTTACTCCTTCCAGGTGTTGTACATCAGGTGTATATGCTACGCTATGTGCAAGGTATAATGTACATATGTGATGTACAGATACCTAATACTCAAAACTGCAGTGTCCAGGAGAACTGAAGCAACCACAGAGGAAGCAATAAGATGCACATCCAGTAAGGGAAGAAGAAGAAGTAGATAAAGCTGGTGGAAGGACCCTCAGCCAGAGGTAGGCCAACAGAAAATAATACAGTGCAGGAGGGAGGGACAGAAGACTGCAACAGTGAGAAGTAGGACATCTACTGTTATGGTAAGTTCTTACACAACTGTACTATGTCCTTCTTTATCACTGTTACAGTATTCTACACTCTTGGAAGAGTATAAAGGCTACTGGAAAGTACAGGAAATGGAAGCCACAGAAGAATTCTCCAAAAAAAATGAGGTATGGCCGTGGCAAAACCTACCTGCCCCTAGAAATAAAATCCAAGTAGTAATGTTTGGTGAAAGCCTAAACAGTAGACCAAGCTGCGACTTCCAAAATGGACCTAGTTGTCTCCAGACCCTTAAAAAGGCACCAGAAGAGGCCACTGCCATGGTAGAATGAGCACAAACAGACGAGGAAAGCTGCTTGCCATGAGAAGAGGAACAAATCCTGAAGGAGATGCTTTGCTTAGACACTGCCAAACCCAATTTTCTAGGTAACAAACAGTCGCTTGTATTTTCTTATATGTTTTGTCTTATCCAAGTAATATCTAAATTGTCTATCTAAATCAAAGGTGAGTAGTACCCCTCACTAGATGTCTATGGAGAAGATAAAAAGGAAAGAAGATGAACTGACTAATTCAAGAAGAAATCATTAACCACCATCGAAATAAAAGAAGGTGGATCTATATCACTTCAGAGAAGTGACAGTTCATCAAACAGCATTTCATCGGAAATGCCACTCATTGAAATCCCCTCTTGTGAGGGGCTGTGCTCCTATAACCTACGCTAATTATATATACCAACTCTGAGACTGCACTACAGTGGGGAAAGGGGAAATTTCCCGACCCTCACTGTACAGTGATCTCAGTATAAGTAGTTCGATGAACGGCATGTTCGATTTAAGTGAACCAAAAATGCCGTTCGCTGAACTGAATTTTTGCGGAAGTGATATAGACCCAAAGAAGGCTTGTAATGAAGAAACACCCTGTCCTTGTGAAAAAAAAAAAACAAAAAGGGAAGAACTGCAATGAATGCTTGAAGTTCAGAGACCCTGTTGGCATCTATGTACAGCTTCTGAGTAGGGAGAGGAAACTAAAAGGAAAGACCGAGATTTAGGGAAATCTGATGAATCCACATGCGAAGTTTGAGCTTGAGATAATATAAGAGAGGGACCAGATACTCCCAGAGGGTGGCAGTGCTGCAGCCAAACAGTGTTGAGATAACACTGACATTTCCTCATGTGGAGCTTGGCAAAAGAACCATGGAAATGGTAGATGCCATGTACCCCAGGGGTTGAAGAAATTCCCTTGTAGGAAGATCTGGAGGAGAAAGAAGAGATGGGAAATAAACAGAAAACCTTGGGAAGTAGGAGACAAGCCAGCAATGACATGGTCTGAATCCTGCATCGCAAAAACACCTTATCTTGTGAGGGAGCCAACAAAGACTTCTTGAGATTGAAGATGAACCCTACACTGCGCAGGAGAAACATAGTGGAGTGTAGATTTTGAAGCAGGAGCTGCTGAGAGGGAGCTTGAATTACAATATCATCCAAATAAGAAAATTTGTATCCCCTGAAGTCTGCAGAAGGCTACCACAGGGGCTAGACATTTGGTAAATACCCTTCGAGTTGTAGAAAGGCCAAAAGGCAACACAGACAGCTGATAATGAGAGGAAGAAACAGAGAAACATAAAGATTTCCCTAAGATGGGGTAAATAGGAATATGGAGGCAAGTGTCCTTCAGATCCAGAGATACCAGAAAATCTTGGGAAAGCAAAAGAAAGAAAAATGTCTGAAGTGACAACATCCTGAAGGAAGGGATCTTGAGAAAGCTGTTGAGAAAAACATAGGTCTAGGATGGGCCTCTATGGCACCTCCTTCTTGTCAACCAGAAATATTCTGGAATAAAACCTGTTCCCTGATGAGGCAAGGCAACATGTTGGATGGTTCCCTGCTCCATCAGATCCTGCGGAACCAATGAAAAATGAGGAAGCTGGCAAGGAGGGACTTTAAAGCCATAAAATAACCATGTTGGATGACAGTGAGAACCCAGGTGTCTGTGGTTATCTGTTGTCAAATAGGAAAGGAAAGGGTTAACTTGAAGGACAGAGGAATCTGGCCAAGTAGAAGGGGAGGCTGGATGTCAGAGGGAGATTTGTCATTAAAAGGATGTTTTTGTCCTCTAGAACTCAGAGGGGGTTTTGTTCTGGAAAATTGTCATAGTAACCTCCTTTCTCCTAAGAGGTTGTCTAGGCTGCTATGGAGAAAGGAAGATTTTGATGGATAGTTCCGCTGGAACATAGGTAAAGGGGAAATAAAAATCTGTTTCAGGTCTTCCATAACCTTGTACTTATCCTCCAGGGTTTTAAACAATTCTGCAGCAGCAGAACAAAAAGATTCTGGTTGTCTAAGGGAGAATCTAAAAGTTTGGCCTTAATGTCCTCTGGTAAGGCCTGAAGGAGCAATCAAGAGTATCTCATGACAGAATGAGATGCATCATCCCTAGAAGAGGCATTAGTTGCATTATATCTGCATTTAATGATGCAGAGCTCAGAAGAAAAAGAGCAGAAGTCTTGCTGTCCGAATTAGGCATATCAGGTAAACCCCTGTCCCCAGCCAGAAGAGAAGCGCCTGGATATATCTAGTCATGTGGGTTTGATAATTAATGCACCTAAAAGCCAAAGTAGCAGAAGTGTACACTTTTTTCCAATACTTCTCCATAGCATGGCTTTCATTGTCAGAAGATAAAAGTTTGGAAGAGGAAAGCAGTTTGAATGGATTATCTGTGGACAAGGAAACAACAGCAGACTCAGATGAAGGACTTTTATACAAATAAGCAAATAAAACAGAAAATAAGGCCAGCAGCTAAAATACAGAATACTAACAAATAAAACGCAAATAACATAAAACGTATACTGACTACCATGGTTAAAATTCAAACTTTATTAAAAACACATAAAAGATTAGTGTTTTCGGTATAAACCCTTCATCAGATTTTACTCAATTGTTGCGAACATTTAAAATACATTAGTTCCAATCACATCAAACGAACATTCTTCTCACCTATGAAACTTCCTTTTCTTCAAAGCCAGTTTTAAAGGAACCACAGCGTTTAAACCAAGCAACCTATGCACCTGTAATTTCAGTATTCATTTCATTTAATTTACTTCAGTTTCATTCACTAAATCTCCACCTTGTTTATCTGTAGACACTAACTGCAATACCATACAATTAAAGACACGTCCAAGGTAGAGTGATACATGTTTTGCCAAAGCATTCAGTTGATTTTTTTATTAATGTCATAAATATGTTGGAAGTGTACGCTGTTTAAACATAACTTTTGTTTTTCAACATAAAAATGATCGCAGTGCAAACAGCATGCCAAATATACTAAGTTCTTAGAATGATAGCATGTAAATTAGGATAAATTTTCTTTCCATTTACTGGATTGAAGAAATAATTGCTTCTATTAATATATTGGCACACTTTACATGATCATCATGCATATGTGCCTATCCGCTGTGAATTTAGTTGCACCTTTTTATATGGTCCATAACACAACTGTCTCTTTAAATTCAGACTATTTTTGAAGCAGAAACTTGGTCTCTCACCTGCAACTTCTCTAACTTGATCATCACATGTTAAAATTCTCCAATTCTTCTTAATTATATCACATGCTTCATTTATATTGCTAGTACTAAGCACAAAACTAGTGACATTTGGCTTTGTTGACCTGAATCTCTCAGTAAAGACTTAAAAAAGAAAAAGCAAAAAGTCATGGACATTCAGAAGCCATATAGCTGAAATCCTTGATGTCCTTAAGGGGTCATTTGCATATATCCCTTGGGCCTCTATTACAGGAGGTTTACGGTATCACACAGTGAAAACTCTAGCTAGGCTAGAATTTTATTGTTGTTTTCAGAAATAAAGAGTAGGGGAATTTTGATGGTATTCTGGACAAACTTTCTAAAGTCTATATAAATAACACATTATTGGGTCTCCCCTGAAGACTGGCAGAGACCTACTAGAATAAAACTGTTGACAAAAAGTAAATGAATACTAATATCTGTGTGAGTCCCTGACAGAATAAAAAGATTTGCTCTTTTGCGTATTGTTAATGTTTATGTGTAGCAGGCGGAAGAGAACTGCAGAGGTAGGGAGGTTGAGAGCTGAAAGCCGCCTCATTTATATTACATTTGAGACACCTCCCCACAGGTAGCTGCTGCTGGCATATGTACAAGTGGCCAGAGTGAAATCCTCGGCGCTGACCATGCCATGCACAAGATGTCAAGGGACACAGTGCTGATCACTGTTTAACAGAAAATCATTACTGTGATTCCCAAGGGTGCACAGTGATTCCCTCCTTTTGGGAGATCAGAGATGAACAGGTAGTCACCTCATTTTATGTAGAGCGCAACAGTGATGCTCTGTCTTTGAGGAATGGACCATAAAATGCATATTCTATTTATGGCGGTTTAAAGTCTGCTGCAGGATTCTTAAATATTGTGCCCCACAGAACAGAAATGGTATGCAACTCAGAGCTCCTTATAGAATATGTATACAAAAGTACAGTATTTTAAGTGGGGATAACCTTAAACGGATGTGTGCTATGTGATATTTTTCTTCCAGATCTTTCCAGTAAATTTGTTGAAGTGAGTGCAAGTTTTGACTTTGCCTGTACATAGTGGTCATTATTGTCAACACTTTACAAGGAATATTCGTCACACTACAGTGTTCCTTGTACTATCAGTTCTAAAATTCTTAACCTTTGTCGCTAATCATCTCTCAGAAAAGAGTTTAGTTTTGCTTCTTTAACAGACTATTTTTGTATGTATATGTACATATTTGTTTATTTACTTCTTATTTGTTTAACCAGGTTAGGAACCAATTTCAGCCATGACCTAGGCCAGAAGAACAAAACTTCTTGTCAAAAGGCCATAATGAACAAACATTTAATAATATTACATGTAGATAGTTTAGTGTAGCCAGCTAGAATGTTTTTGGGAGGAGGGAGTAAAGGGGAGTACATACAGAATACCCATACAGACACAGAAAGGACATACAGACTATACCCAGTGGCCAGAAGTCAGACTTGATTCCCGTATTCTGGCTGTAAGGCTGTCTAGGTCTTACTAGTTAGCCATTGTATTGCCCAAAGTCATTCAGAAACCTCTGACAATGTAAGTGTTAACTGAACTCAAAATATAGAACTAAGTTACTTTCAACATCAGAAAGTCTCATCTTAATCTGCTTTCTGAAAACCCTTAGAGAAACACGTAAATATGTAGAATTGGTGTAACTTCTGTGGTGAGATAACTTAAAACCATTGATATTTGCCTTACATTTTGTAACCTGCTAAATAATTCTGACATGGTCTGACCATTTGGTCACCTAGGCCTGCCATAATTTCCATATCAAGTTGTTATTCTTTTTATCTGCTATGTAACAAACATACGTATGCTTGCTTTGGTGATGAAAAACTCTGTTTTGCCTGTGTAATGCTACACTGCTTAGTATGATGGTGATTGTTCATGTTCTACTGGGCTATTTTGTAACAAGTGCACAAGTCTGCTACATCGGTGGTGGTCCTTTTATTCTCCCTGTCTTTATTTGCTTGACTTATAATCTATTAGCACATGCGTTGTACAGCTATTGATTGTATGCATATAATATGAGCATTGACTATTTTATATTTTTGTAGAGTGTTGCATGTTTATTCAGCTTTTTACTTTGTGTCTGCTAAGTCACTTAACTTCTCAGAATAAACAATTATAGGAATATTATGCTTGTATAGATTATGGGGGCTGAAACAAGGGGTTTGAAAGTGTCTGAAATAAATGCAAAGAAATTGTATAAGTTTTACTGGAACTTAGAAGTTGTGTGCTAAGAAAACAAAGTGAGTTTACAGGCAAAAGCAGGTGGATTATGTAGCCATATGTTCTTATCTACCAGCGTGGTTTATGTTATTACATATGTACAGGTTTTGGATGTGTGCTTGTTAGCCATTTGTGCTCCATTCATTTTGATGGTTCTGGAAGCTTGTATACGGACTAGAACATCATGGCTTGCTCTCACACATAAATTCCCAACCTACTTTCTAAAGAGACAAAGGAATTGACAGACTCTGTAATCTGTTTTGTGGGATCCCCCTGGGCAGAATTCAGTACACTCCTTTCATCATGCCATAGTGCTTGTGTTGAACTGGAGGGGCTGGTGTTTAACATCCCTCTGTAAGTGCAGATGACACTTTCACACACGCACTGTACAATATTCATAACTATGCCACCTTTCCCATTCTGCATGGTATCATGCTGGTGTTGCAGCACATCCAACCTTCTTTAGAATACTGCACTTACCCAGAATGCACCACTCCTACTTGACAAGAAAGTCATGCTTTCTGTGTTCTGTCCTTCCTCTATCGTCTGATACATTACAGCTGCTGAGACAGTACATGTCATGAGGAGCAGTGCTGCTGTTTGTCAGAAAGTCATTTTACTGTACTAGGTGATGCTGGTAATTACAAGTACAGCAGTATTGTGATTGTTATTTGTTAGGACATCGGTAGAGCTGATAGTGGCAGTATAAAGGCCCCATTATGGATGATAGTTTCAGTAATGGAACAAGGGTACTGCTAATTGTTACAATGGCAAGCATTTAGATATTTACTCAAGGCAAACATTACTGGTAGTTATAGTGATGCTAGTGCTATTGCTTTACATACTGTGGTTACACTGACAGGATATCAATACTGTTGATTTACAGTCATGACAATTCTGCTGCTTGTAGTTATTGTGTCAAGACACCCATACTGTGTTTTCCCTAACAGCCGCTTTCTTCAGAGGCTGTAGTTTAATGACAATGTTTCATTCTTCTCTGCTGCCACTACATAGTGGGGTATACCTTGGCATAACCCTTTGTCAAGTGAGCCCTCTCTTTACAGTGGAGGAAATGTCTTGTGGTTACAGAACTCTGCATTAACTCACAACCTATGACAGGAATGGGTAAATAAGTTTGTTATACTGCAGCAGGCTGATGTTTTCCTTGGTCCTGCCCTAAAGCACACTACATGACATGCTTGGGTAGGTGTTCCATGGATGCTGTGAGACAGCCACCCCCCAACTCTGCAGAGACATGTTCCTCAGCTGTATCACATGTTACTGGCTGATGCCTTTTGTTTTCAGTTCTTGTTCTCCACCAGATGTCATGACATTGGATGCAACCCCATATTCCCTCTTCCTAGTCCTCTTCTGTCCTGCTTGGGTCCTCCAATATCTAGGCGACTAGTCAAACTCAGGTCATCTGAGTCATAACTGGGGCTTTATCCCGCTATAACCACCAAAACATCGGCACTGATGGTAATTATCTATCTATCTATAGATAGGGAATGTCCAGCTGGTAAGTCCCATTCTGAAGAGAATAGTACAAAGCATGGGCGAGAAAACACAAGACACAAAGTAATTTACAAAAACAGAAAACAAATACAATGCAATACAAATAATGGAGAAAGAACAGTGAAATAATATCGATATTGCTCGTTGTTATAATGGCAAAACTACACAAATGTTGGCAATTGCAGTGACAACACACTAGAACTGATAGTTACACTGACAACATCCAAGTATGGTCATTACTGTGATAAATTACTGTCAACATCTTTGATTAGAAAACAGTGACAAACCAAAGATAATGAGAGACAAAGACTCCAAAATCAAAGACAATTTTTAAATATTACTCCAATTCACTTGTAAAATTAATGTAACTGTTTTTTTAACATACTTTTTCTGAAGAATAACAAGTTATGAAACCCTAACATTTGACATTATTGACAGTATAATCCTCAGTGATTTACCAGAAAAAATCAAAAATTTGATAAGAGACAGGCAAAAATATGAGGCAAAATCAGGGCAGTTGAGAGGTATGTGCTCCTCATTCTAGACACAACAGAGTAGTACTTGTTATTACTTTTGTTTGGTCTTTTACAGTTACTTTAATGTTATACAAGTTATGTTGATAATTGTAGCAATAAGACACAGATTCTGTGAGACAGGGCATTTGTATTGTTAGTTTTTGCATCTGTAGCACAACAATCCTGTTTGTCCTCATTGTGACTTGTAACCTAGGAAAAATACAAATGTACACTCAAATAGAATATAGGATCATAGGAAGTTACTAGGCTATTTGTGCTGAGGCCTTTAGAAGCCTAGCCAAGAATTTATCCCATGTTCCGACAAGTCAGCACCCGATTCCCCTGTCCAGCGGGGACACAGGTGGAATCCCAAGGGTGTATTTTTTGTTCCCCATCCAGTTATCCAGGTTGCGCTTAAAAAAGGTTAATGAGGTACTCTGTTTCACGTGGAGAGGGAGTCTATTCCACAGAAGGGGGAGTCTCTGCAAAACAAATCTGTCCCACCAACAAGTCCTGTTGATGTCACTGACCAGGTTGCGGTCTCACATGTGGGTTACTTGAGTGGAGCTTAACTTGGAGATATGCAGCAGTCCAATCAAGGCAGGGTATGAGAGATTGCTTTGTATGCCAGACAGAGGTCACCTCTGAGGAGTCTGTATGAGACTGAGTAGAGGGACTGGGCTTTTAGCTTATCTGCGTAGGGTCGATATTTGAGGCCCTGGATTCTCCTGGTGAGGTACCTCTGTGGTCTCTCCAGCTGCTGCATGTGTTTGTGAAGTACATGCCGCAAGGGGCGTTGTACTCAATAATGGGTCTTATAAGGGAAGAATACAGGGATTAAACTCCAAAAGGGTGTAAGAGTGGTTAAAACACAACCAGTAATCCAAATAACCACTCTGACGCCAATATCTACAATCCAGGAATACCACTGGTACATAGAACCACAGTTTATTCAAGAAAACAAGTATCAGGTCAAGCGCTTTCGTAAAATCACCTCATCAGAACAGTTCAAAATCACACTAACACAATCTTTTACACATTAAAGATAATTAACCCTTAATTAATAATAAAATCATTAAAGTGACAGTGCTACATCATAAAAAATCCTAAATAAATAACAAAACTAATAAATAAAGCAGTGTGCAAGAAATCGAAATTGGAAGGACTGCAAACAATAAAATCATATATGTATAAATAATTCTAACTATTAAAAGCCCAAATAACCAAAATTCAAAGTTTCAAGGCCCTAAATTTTAACTCATGTTTGATGCTAACATGTTCATTTAACCCAGGGAATTCACTAGCATTGAGTTTGAATAAACTGTGGTTCTGTGTACCAGTGGTGTTCCTGGGCTCTAGATACTTGCGTCGGAGTGGTTATTTGGATTATTGGTTGTGTTTTAACCACTCTTACACCATTTTGGAGTTTAATTGTTGTCTTTTTGGGTGTTTTGGCAGCCTTCTAAGCCCAATTCTGGTTATGGATGAGCGTGATCTCTCGCCGGTATTTGAAGAGGAACTTGACTCTTTGCTTTTTCCTTGTGGTCAAGAAGTGGAGGCTGGTAATGACAATTTATTCACCTTAATTTTGAACCTTTCTAACAAGGTTTCTGAACTTCAGGAAACTGTCACTAAAATGCAAAAATTAAACAGTCCCGTTGTTACAGATAGGAGCGGGAATCAGCCGGGGACTGATACTGATGTGGCACTTCCTGTTTTTCGTAATCAGGGCCAGCAGCATTGTTCTCGGAGCGTCGAGAACCAAGTGCATCCTTTAACGAATTCAGGGCAAATAGGATTTAGACCTAATACCTCTGCTTCTAATGTTTTACACGATAGACTGAGAGACTGGTCAAAAAAGGAATGTGGCTTATTTCCAGCCACTTCTGAAAGCGAAGCGACGAATGTGGATACTAGGTTAGTGACTTTAGAAATCAAAATGCACAAAGTTCGTGCCCTTCAGTGCGACAACGCTTACCTGAAAGAAAGTATTTTAAAAGGGAGGGTTCCTAAAGGTCTCCGTGCCTTTAGGTTCCCCAATGGTATTAAGAAAGGTCAGGTAGAATGTGAAGAACTTTTAAAAATGTTTGACAGGCATGGTATGGAATTGATGGACTTTATTGTAAAAGTTAACAACAAAAGAATTAATGCACTGTTGAGAGATTGATG
The DNA here is from genome assembly GCF_019279795.1 of Protopterus annectens. Classification (NCBI taxonomy): domain Eukaryota; kingdom Metazoa; phylum Chordata; order Ceratodontiformes; family Protopteridae; genus Protopterus; species Protopterus annectens. Next base: position 993,767,336 of record NC_056726.1, on the reverse strand, counting down.
AAATTAATAATTTGATTCTAAATTATTTTCATTTTAATCAATATTCTTTTAGATATAATATTATTTTTGATAAAGTAGAGAATGAAGTGTGCAATAATACAGATAGAAAGAAAAATAAATTGTTGAGGGACGAGTACGATTACAAACACGGGTTGGCATATCCATTGCCTAAAGCATACTTGGATAATACCATGGGTAACAATAATGTTTCTACACCTACGGTTTCTTCAAGTCAAAATGTTGTGAATAACCAACACATTAGTAATGTTAATTCTTATGACACTGAATATCCACCATTAAGGAGGTCGGAAAGAATTTTTAATAAAAACCAAGGTAGATCTGACAACCCTGATTTTTTAGGGGCCAGGGGGGAAGGGAGATTCCGATACAATTACCGGAACCAATCCACTCGACGAAAGAACAGTTACGAGTGAGTCAAGACCCTGATGTGAACAACTTGCCTGGGGAAAACATTTGCTCTGTTGATGGACTCGTGTTTTTTTATAAGGGGTTTAAAATTTACAGCTACGCAGGAATAGAATTGAGTAAGGATTTATTCCATTTGTTAATGAGAGGCTTAAAATTTGTTCCTTCTGTTAGAGAAGACGTTAGTAGAACCTTAATTGAACTAAAAATTTTGTAAGGAAATTAAACCTTAAAATGTTAAACAGAGACAAAACAGGTATGGACAATCCAGAGAAAATGAGTATGATTAAAAAGAAAAGTTGTTACAACCCCCCCTTACTACCTATTTTAAGCTCCTTTGAAAGCGTATGTTCACAGGAAATCTGTAGGTCCCTTAAAGAACACAAAAATAGGGTGTTTAATTTATCGAAGAATGAAAAGGTGTTATTAGAGAAACTAAGGGGTGATGTGAATGTTAGATATATGAAACCTGACAAGGGTGGTGGTATGGCAATAGTAAACAACGTAGATTATCATAATAGAATTTTTTGTATGTTGAATGATGAATCCAAATCCAAATTGACCTCAAGGAATGAAACAAATCTTTCATATATGAAAATTAAAATAATGTTGGAAGATTCATTGTACCAGGGGGTCATTAATGAAGAAGTTTACAATTTTTTGTATGTGGAACATCCAACTATTCTCATCGCCTTTGGTATCCCTAAAACTCACAAGGACCTGGCCGACCCCCCCTTACCGACTTATTATATCTGGTCACAACAGCATTACGTACCCCTTAGGAGTTTTTATTGATCGTGTAATTAAAAATTCTATCACTTCGGTTGAACACATATTAATTGATTCTTGGGATTTTTTAAAAAGAATTAAAAATGAATTTTACAAAGAGAAGATTTGTTTTTCCACTGTGGACGTAGTGGATCTTTTTACGTCCATACCTCATGACCAAGGTTTAGACATGTTTCAAGAAGTTTTAGTTGCAGAAAGTAATTTAACTGGTGCTATGATTAATTTTATTGTTGGTTTGATGGAGTTAATTTTGAAAAATAATTTCTTTACTTTCGGGGGAGAGTTTTATAGACAAGTTAAGGGTGTAGCGATGGGTAATAGCTGCGCACCCATTTTTGCTAACTTAGTGATGTATAGATGGGAATCTATGTTTTTATTTAACACTCTCTTTAAGGATAATTGTTTTTTATATTTAAGATTTTTAGACAATGTTTTTATTCTTTGGAAAAAAGAAGGTTCACATGTGAAGTTATTGGATTATTTGAATAAGGCATGTGACTATTTTAAATTTACTGGTTCTACTAATAATAAAAATTTTAACTACCTAGATGTTATGTTATATAAGGATTCCAACACAAAAAGCTTCCAGTCTTGTTTATACAGAAAGCCCACCTTTTCTAACGATTACTTAGAATTCACTAGTAACCAACCCACCTATGTGAAAAGGAATATTGTTAAGGGACAGATGGTTAGGGTTTTAAGAATGTGTTCTAATTTTGAGTTTGTAAAAAAAGAAACTCAACTTCTTTTAGAAATGTTCACAGTTAGGGGCTACCCATATTGCTTTGTTTCTCAGATCCGTGAAGATGTTATGAAACAGTGGGGTGATAGATATAAACCCCTATTAGGAGCGGATGAGGACACACCATCAACCAAACTACAAAAAGTTAACAACTTTCACAGGCCATGGTATTAACTTATGGTGAAACTTCAGGTAATATCCAGAAAATTATTAAGAACAATTGGACTATGTTTAAGGGAAACAAGGAATTGTTAACAACAATTGGTGAAAAACCTTTATTTACATATAGGATGAATAATAATATAAAATCTCTATTAGAAAACCAACATTCTATTAAGAACAATAAATTAAAAGGGACATCCAAATGTGGGTCCTGTGAATATTGTAGATTTATTATTGAAGTTCCCAAAATTAACCTGGGCCCTTATGATATGGAGATCACCTTTATGGGGGGGGGGGGGTCTTGTAATATGGCAGGGGTGGTATATTTAGCTACCTGCTCGGAGTGTGGACAATTTTATGTGGGGAAAACTGAAAGAAAATTGAAGAGAAGAATATACGAACATTGTTATAGTATCAAGAGAAAGGATGAGAAAAGTGCATTATTTAAACACATTAAACTGTTCCCTTCACATTCTTTTAAATTTGGGATTTTGGAAGTGGTAGGACATGATTTTAGAGGTGGTGATTGGAATAACAAGTTGTTGAGGGCTGAAGTTAGATGGCAACTAAAACTCAATGCTAGTGAATTCCCAGGGTTAAATGAACATGTTAGCATCAAACATGAGTTAAAATTTAGGGCCTTGAAACTTTGAATTTTGGTTATTTGGGCTTTTAATAGTTAGAATTGTTTATACATATATGATTTTATTGTTTTCAGTCCTTCCAATTTCGATTTCTTGCACACTGCTTTGTTTATTAGTTTTGTTATTTATTTAGGATTTTTTATGATGTAGCACTGTCACTTTAATGATTTTATTATTAATTAAGGGTTAATTATCTTTAATGTATAAAAGATTGTGTTAGTGTGATTTTGAACTGTTCTGATGAAGTGATTTTACGAAAGCGCTTGACCCGATACTTGTTTTCTTGAATAAACTGTGGTTCTGTGTACCAGTGGTGTTCCTGGGCTGTAGATATTGGCGTTGGAGTGGTTATTTGGATTATAAGAATACAGGGATGTTATGACCTCCCTGTCCCTGGACGAGATACTCTTACTAATGAGGTGGGGCATGTAGAAAGTTTTCCATACAATGGAGGCAATATGATGGTCAAAAGTCAGTTTGCCATCAACCTGGGTGCCCAAGTCCATCACGACTGATTGCATGCTTAGGACCTTGTTATTATTGTGATAATTTGTGGGGACGTCACTCTTCCCAAAGGGGATGAGGATGCATTTTTTGTCATTCAGTTTGAGGTCATGTTTCTGGCACAAGTCATTTGTTTGGGTGAGACCCTGTTGGAGGATGTCCACTTCACTAGGGGGAATTGATGACTGCACCCAGTTTGCAGTTATCTAGAAACTTGGTCAGCCTTAGCCCACTGGTTTTGGCCTGGACCTCAGAAAAGTATATCCCAAACAACAGAGGCCCCAAGACTGATCCCTGGGATGCAGCACTCATTAAGGCTCTGTTGCTTGAGGTGGCTTCCCCTATTTTGACAAGGTGGGTTCTATCAGTGAGCCAGTTTGCTACCCATCTGGTAACATACGGATTGATGCCTAGTTGAGAGAGTTTACCTATTATACCCGAATGGAGAATAGTATCGAAGGCTTAGGCCAGGTCAGGGTAGTTGGTGTGCACCGTGTTCCCCTTGTCCATGGCTTTGGTGACTGTCTCAAAGAAATCGATCAAGTTTAACAGGCATAACTTCCCCTTGATGAAACCAAACTGTCTGGGATCGAGTGTTTGGAGGTTGCCATTGTCCTTGTTAATAAGGTCCATGATAATCCATTCCATGGTCTTGCAGATCAAGCTAGTTAGAATGTTGCATCTATAATTTGCAGACCTATAGCAGAGTTACCCACCTGGCTGGGTTTGATTCTATAACCATCTGATACACCAACTGATAAGTATACTTTTTTTGCACTGTACTGCATTTATATATTTGTCCTCTGTATGCTGTCTGCATTGTTTGTTTCTCAGGGTAGTTTAGTAGCTAGTTTCAGGTGGGGGTTGTTTTGCTTTGTTTGGAGTCAGCCCACCTAAGGTGTTAGCCATTGGCCAACACTTCTGTTTATCTGATTGCTTGAGACTTAATTTCTCTGTTGTACTTATAGTACAAAGACTTACCTTCTGTGAATCTGTGCAGAGGTGTAGCAGAGCTAACTACTTAGCTGTGTTGGATTCTATAACCATCTGATATACCAAATGATAAGTATAGTTTTTGCACTTGTTTGCACTCTACTACATTTATATATTTATTCTCTGCATTGTTTGTTTTTCCACCCTCCCACCCAAGTGTTGTTGTATAATGTATTCTTAAAGTTGGTAGCTTTGGAATTGCCCACCCCTGCTGTAAAATTGATTTTAGTCACTCTTCCCATTCACATCTCATTTTCTCACTCAACAGAGTACATTGAGATAGTTTGAGAAGGACTACTCTACTTGCTTCTTTGATTTTGGACACTCCTCCCTGCCCCATCTCATCAGCTCTGAGCTCAGTCTACTGAGTACAGAGAGAGCATTTGGGAAGGCCAACCCCCTTAGTTTCTTAATCTTGAACTATCTTCTGTTTCCTCCCTCTCCAAAAAAAAAAGAAAAAGAAAAAAAAATACACTTTATTCACCTGCTTTTACTGTAATTGTGTTCTTCCTACTTTATCACCTTATTTTTGCTGTGTGCTCTTAAGTGTTCAAGTGCCTTTATTCTTCTACATTTATTACTGCTTGTTAAAAGCCTGATTAAATAAATGTATCTGTTATTCTAAGCATCTTAGTTTTGGTTTTAGCTCTTGTGCTTCAGGCCAGTTACTTTACATTTAAGGTTTTTGTCGTCTACACTCTTGTGGACAAACCCTTATCAACCCCCTCTCTCTCGTTCACAGATTATTGCAAGTTGGGAGTTATTATTAACTCTCTGAGTGATGTTGATATCTTACAGAAAGGCCTCACTGAGACCAACAGCTGGTGTCAGAACCATGGCCTTAAGCTCAATGCCAAAAAATGTGTTGTCATCCCCTTTAGAAAAAACCCATTTCCCATTAATTACCACATCAATGGTAGTCCACTGAACACAGAAGGCGTTATAAGAGATTTGGGAACACAGGTTGACAGAAACCTCTCTTTTGACCACCACATTGCCACTGTCGTCAGAAAGTCCTGCTATGTGGCACATCTCAATACTACGGGTTTTGCATCCAGGTAGAAAGAGGTCATTGCCTCCCTCTACTCTTCCCTCATTAGACCAATCATTGAGTACAATGCCCCATTTGGCATGTACCTCATTAAACACCTGCAACAACTGGAGAGGCCGCAAAAGTACCTCACAAAGAGGATCCTAGGCCTTAAAATTTTGTCCTATATGGACAGACTAAAAAACTCCAACTATTCTCTGTCTCATATCACCTACTTAGAGGTGATCTCTGCTTGACTTACAAAGCCATGTCTGACCCAGCTCTGTTAGAAATGCTAAATCTAAAGAAATCCCAATTCCTCCACACCACATGCTTCAGAGACCTCAACCTCATTACCACAATCAACAGAACATGCTGGAGGGACAGGTTCATAACCCAGAGACTGCCCATACTATGGAATGGACTTCCCATACATGTCAAGCAGAGCACCTCACTGGCCCTCTTCAAGAGAAATCTTGATGAGTGGATGGGAAATACAGAATTCACCCCAGGGATCACTCCAGTGGGTTTACTCGACAGAGGCACTGGGAACTAAGCTTGGGTAGCACAATGCCAGGGTAATCCTATGGGCTAGGCTTGTAAAGGCCCCAGGGTCATTAGCCTAGTACACACCTATGAACCTATAAGTCCGCCCAAGTATTTGGAACACTATATCTGGACAATTGCCATCAATTTCTCCTGCCATACTGGTCGACATAGGCATACTTAAACAGTGTAGCAACTGCCTCATGTTCACTGACAGCCCTCTTCTCCTAGCACATAATTCTTCTACTTGTGATAAATGCATCTATATCCATAACCTGGAATCTGTGGTCTCTAGCGCCACAGTCAGTACTCCTGACAAAGAGGAGATTGCCAGCACAAACACCACACCACTCACATATAGCCAAGCACAACACACACACACCTATGTAGAGGTCCTCAATAAAAACGTATCTAAACAGCAGAGCCCACCAAAACACATTCACAAACATTCCACACATAACACCAAACACATCACACATAGGAGACAACACACCAGTGTCTCACAAACACAGCCCATAAGGCAAAACAATAAACCATCACAGCCCATAAGGCATAATAGTAAACCAAACATACTAGTCATTGGTGACTCAGTTGTGAGACATACCTATGACCCCCTCACCAGGCTCGACAAGGAGTAGGTCCATGGTCAGTTGTCTGTCTGGTGCCAGAATCTGCCAAATCACGCACACACATAAGTCTCTCCACAACAAGTACAAGTATGACTCTGTCATTGCCCATGTTAGTGTGAATTACTTAAAATGCACCATCATGGACTATTTGAACAGAGACATGATTGAGCTCTCAGAGTATGTGTCCCAGGCAGGTATGACACTAGCCTTAAGCAGCATCCTACCTTCACCAAGAATGTTATCACAGTACGAACAAAAAATTATTGACTTCAACAATTGGCTTAGTTTCTGGTGTCATTCCAAGGGGATCCAGTATCTGTCTGCCTAGGATGACATGGTTGACAGGTCCCAAAGACCAATTTTCCAACATAAAAGATCTGTCAAAAAGCAAATTGAAGGTCATGCTGCTAAATGCTAGGAGCCTTAACCTGCAAATGCATTCAATGGAGCCTCTCCCTGCACTGGAAGATGCCGATGTCTGTGCGGTCATGGAAATTTGGTTTAGGGCTGCAGAGAGCACCCCTGCCTTACCAGTCTATACCTCATTCCACACATTCCAACCCCAAAATGATGTTGGAAAGAGTAAGGGTGGTGGAGTCTCTAACTTCATTAAGGACAGGGCATCTATATTACAAGATAGAATGCTTAGGTGATCGAACATCTAAACATCAAACTTGTAATATCGAACCCAAAGACGTCGAACAGTACAGGAAAACATGTCGGTCGGCCACGGAAAGAAAATAACTTTACACCCAAACTAAGTGGGGGGCTTTGCCCCCCACAGCCCCCTAACTAAATATACCAACTCCAAGATCGCTCTACAGTAGACAGAACTGCAAAATCCAGTGAACGGCCAATGGAAAACTTTCCCCTGCATTAAATCGGCCGTTCACTGTTTTTTTGCTTTCGATATTACAAGTTTGATGTTTAGGTGTTCGATCATCTAAGCATTCTATCTTGTAATATAGATGCCCTGTCCTTAATGAAGTTAGAGACTCCACCACCCTTAGTCTTTCCAACCTCATTTTGGGGTTGGAATGTGTGGAATGAGGTATAGACTGCACTAATGCACTCACTCAATGATTCCTTGACTTCATCAATTGTAACACATTAGACCAGCTCATCTCATCCCCCACAAGGGGAGATAACATTCTGGACTTGGTTCTCACAAACATGGGCTACCGCTGCACCACTCCCATAGTATGTTCTTCACTGGTGAGATCAGATCATCAGATTGTCTCGCTCAAAGTTTCTATCCCAACCCCCACAGCCATAATAAAGCTAAAAAACTTCTCAAAAGCTGACTACAACCTCCTAAGGGAGCGTATCTCTAGCTTTACACCACCATCCCCCTCAGAGGATGCAGACAACTATGCTGAACAGTATGCCAATGCAGTATACAATCACCTGTACAACTGCATGGACTCAGCCATACCCAGCAGAACTAAAACCTGCTCTTAAAGGAAACACAAGCCTGTTTGTTGGACATCCTCTATCAACAGGCTTTACAACAAAAGGAAGAAACTGTTGCCCAGGGGTAAAAAGGAACAAATTCCAAATTGAAAAACTCCCTCCTTAGCCTCAACAAGCAAATTAGATCACTAGAAATTGGAAGAACTCCCTCCTTAGCCTCAACAAGCAAATTAGATCATTAGTGAAAACCTCCAAAGCCAATTATGAATCAAAACTAGCTTCCAAAACAAAGGGAAACCACAAAGCCTGTTTCATTTACATCAGGAATCTTTATGGCAAAGCCCAGGTTTGTTCCGAATTAGTACTTAACCGTATCATTTACACTGACCCTGTTGTCTTAGCCAACCTGCTAGCAGGTAGGTTCAGTTCAAATTTCACTACCCTGCCCCCCCCAAAGGCCCTTTTGACATCCCCAGTACTTGTACATCTTTGTAGATCAAGTGTTAAAGGCCCTATCTAAGGCAAAAAATACAGCTTCCATGGGACCCGATAGTATCCCAGGCTGTATTCTGCACCATCGCCAGCAAGAACTGGCTTCACCATTGAGCACCCTATTCAACCACAGCCTAAGTACAGGTTTCATTCCAACAGAGTGCAGAACCACCATTGTCATCCCCTTGCACAAAGATGGTGCCACTAGTGACACTGGAAACTATTGCTCCATTAGCTTGACAAGTCTGATCTGTAAAGCCATGGAGTGTATTATTATGGATCTCATAAACAAGGACATAGGCAATCTCCAAGTACTTGACCCCACCCAGTTCGGATTCTTCAAGGGCAGATTTTGCCTGTTGAACATGGTTGACTTCTTTGAGACTGTCACCAAGGCCCTGAATGAGGGAAAGTCAGTACATACAGCTTACCTTGTCTTGGCCAAGGCCTTTGACACACTCCACACTCAGGCATTATTGAAAAGCTAACACAACTTGGCATAAATCCCTATCTCATCAGGTGGGTGGCCAACTGGCTCACCGACAGGACCCTCAAGGTTAAAATAGGCACCTCCACCTTCAACAGCAGACCTGTCACTAGTGGAGTTCCCCAGGTATTACTCCTGTGACCCCTACTGTTTGGCATCTACTTCTCAGAGGTCCAGGCAAAGACAAAAGGCCTGTGGCTGACCAAGTTTGCAGGCGACTGTAAGTTGGGTGCTCTAATTGACTCCCTAAATGATGTTAACATACTGTAAGAGGGTCTCACAGCAACTAATGAGTGGTGCCATAGTCATGGCCTTAAGCTAAACACAAAAAATGTATCATCATACCATTCGGCAGAAACACATTCCCTACTGATTACCACAACGATGGTAACCCCCTAAACATACAACCTGTGGTGAGAGACCAGGTTGATAACAATCCCACATTCGACCATCATGTAGCGGCAGTGGTCAGAAAAGCTGTTTACTTGGTTCATCTCATAAATAAAGGGATTTCATCCAGAAAAAAATGAGGTTATTACCTCTCTATACTCCTCCCTCATTAGACCAATAATTGAATATAATGGCCGTTTGGTATGTACCTCTCCAAACTTCTGCACCAACTGGAAAGACCACAGAAATACCTCACAAAGAGAATCTATGACCACCAACACCTGTCCTATACATACTGCTCAGAGGTGATCTGTACCTCATCTGCAAGGCAACCTCGGACCCTGCCCTACTAGAGATGCTCCATATCCGGAAGCCTAACTCCTCGCACATTACCCACTAGAAAGGCCTGAATCTAATATGCAGCATCAACAAAACCTGTTGGAGAGACAGGTTAATCTCCCAGAGGCTGCCCCATCTCTGGACTAGACTTCCCATACATGTCAAACAGAGTACCTCACTGTCCCTCTTCAAGCACAACCTTGATGAGTGGATGGAAAAGCACAAATTTGTACTAGGGGTTCCACCTGTGTCCTTAGGTTCATAGGTTCATAGGTTTATACTAGGCTATCTCCCCCAGGCATTTTTATAAGCCTAGCCAAAAATTTGGGCTTACACCCCCCCCCTATATGAAAAAAATACTGTGCCATTAGTTTTTTTATGCTCTGTCAGCAGTGACCAGATTCCCGGGGGTAAAAACAAACCCTACATCTCCCATCCACAGGTCTAGATTTCTCTTGAGAGTCAGCGAGGTGCTCTGGCTGCTCATGGACCACTCGGATTTTGATTCCACAGCATGTGGAGTCTTGAGTGATAAATCTCCCCCCTATCTATCCAGCACGCGTCATTAGGTTTAAGTCGCTTGCTCTAGTGGTTTTGGTGGATTTGGATTTCATTGACAGGGGCGACAGGTGCTGACTGAGGTTTCCTTTTGGGGGACAAACTCTTGGCCAGGCTTGTAAGGGTACCAGGGCCATTAGCCTAGTAACCTCCTATGATCCTATGATCCTTTTTCCTGGATCGATGGATGCTCCACCTTTGTGCAAAGGGATGACAGTGGCTGTTCTTCACTCAGCTGGGATGAAGGTTGAATAGGGTGCTTAATAGTTTTTCAAGTTCATCGGTTCATAGGTTAGTACTAAGCTAACTGCCTTTGCGAGCCATTTTAAGCCTAGCCAATTATCCCTTGTGAGACTTAAACCCTGCACCTTGTGTTTGTAAGGCAAACACCTTAACCATTAGAACACCCTCCCTCCTGCCTAAGTTAATGTAGGATGCAGCCTGGGATGTTATTGGGTCACATGGAGCCTGTATTGTTAGCCTTTGAGAGGGCAGGGGAGGAGGGCAGGTGCTGGGGATGTCCTGATTTACTGATGGGGGCAGAAGGGTGAAGTTTTCACTGAACCTGTCTGCCAGCAGGTTGGTTATATCTATGGCATTTGTGTATGTGGTGTCCTTGACCACCAGTTCTGAGCAGATCTTAGTGCTTCCTTTGAGATTGCAGACATATGTGAAGAAGGCCTTATGATTGTCTTTAGTAGATGTGGCCATTTTGGACTTGAAGTTTGGTTTAAAGGATTTCACTAGTGCTCTTATTTACTTGTTCAGGTGAAGGAGAGATTGCTTCCAATTAGGCACCTGCTCCTTCTTGTTCCTGGGCAGCAATTTTTTTTCCTTTTATTATAAAGTTTATTTATTGCAGATGTCCATCACACAGGTTTACTCTTCCTTGAGGAGGATGATTTTGTCCTGTTGGGTATTCCTGATTCCATGCAGCTATATAAATGCTCATATAGCACTTTGGTGTAAGTTTGGACATATGTGCTAGTTCCTGTGGAGGTGGGGGGACTGTGAAACTGTTTATACCGTCCATTAGGAGGTTGTAATCAGCTTTAAAGAAGTTTTTTGTTTGACCCTAGCTAGGGGGGTCAGGGGAGATGGTGACCATGAAAGTAACCACTTTGTGGTTGGATCTTACCAGGGAGGATGACACTGGAGGGATGCTGCAGTAGTTAGTCATGTTGATTAATACCAGGTCCAAGATATTATCACCTCTTGTGGGGGTGTTCACCAGCTGGTCCAAGGTATTTGCATTGACGAAATGAAGGAGACTCTGGGCATTTGTGTTTTGTCATGAATAGTTCTTCCAGTCTATGGTTGGATAGTTAAAGTTGCCCAGGATCAGGGTAAAGGGTTGAATCTTGATAGATTCAAAGAGGTCCAGATATGTGGAGTGGGCATCTTGAGTCAAAGTTGGGGGCCTATGAATGGTTAACTGCACCTGGAGTGTCCCCATGCATCATACTGTTTAACCAGCCTGGAAGTGCATATGTCTTTAATATATATTGCAACCCCATCTCCTTCTGCTTTGCTGCCCACGGTTTGCAGTCTGAATGTATGATAGGATGAGTAACCTGGTATGGCTGGAGTGCTCAACAGCTTTGAACCAGGTTTCTGTGACTACACAAATGTCAGCATCTCCCAGGGTTAAGCATGCTTGCAATGAGTGCAGTTTCATGTTTAGACTCCTAGCGTTTAGCAGCATGACCTTTAATTTGCATATTGATGAAATTTTCATGTTGGTACTTTTGACCTCATGACATTGCCTAAAAAAGGCACTATCAGGGAGGCAAGAGCCTTTGCCAAAAGCTTGAAGCCTAAGTGAGACAGATGCAAGGCTTCTCTGGCAAAGCATCGTGGTCTATTGATCATGTCTTCCAAGGCTGTCGGGTACTGGATCCCCTTGGAATGAAACCAGAAATTAAACTAATTGTTAAAGTCAATCATTTTATGAATGTATTGAGGCATCAGTGTGGGTGATGGTAGAATGCTGCTTAAAGCTAGCAACATACCTGCCTGGGACAGATATTCAGTGAGCTCGACCATGTCTCTCTTCATATAGTCCAGAGAAGTATGTTTCAAGTCATTCACGCCAACATGAACTATGACAGAGTCATAACAGTTCCTGTTGCTGAGAGATATGCAAAACAAAAAGATAGTAACCAGAGTTTAGGACTGAACTGTGGACCCAGGAGATGTGAAGCAGAAGTTGTAACTATTGGCCTACTATGCTGCTTACAGGTTACCTGATGCAAGTTAACAGTGTGGATGTTCCTTACCTGGTATTGTTCATAGTTATAGCCACAGCGGCAGGAATTGTTGACGGTATTGCTTGTGTCCATTTTTCCATCACAAGTGATCTGGGACCACAGAGAGAAAAGAAGAACTCCAAGGCTGGTAAGACGCAAAAATACAGACCTGAAATATGAAAAAAAAAAAAATAGTAAATACTCTGTAATACCTTACTAATGACATTACTGATTTGCTAATGATGTTTCCAAAATGTGTTTTAAACAAATTATTTTCTGCCCCCTTCATGTACTAACCCATTTGCTAGTTGCTCAGTCTTCCTTGAACTGCTCCAAATTTACTATCCTACTCCCTCTGTCTGTGACCAAGGTGGCTGTTGGCAGGTTGGGAATGGAAAATGTGTAGTGCAGCAACCCGACAGTGCCACATACATTTCATTCACACATGGGGACTTTTTTTTTTTTTTTTGTTATGCCCCAGCTTGACAGAGCTGCTTGATGTCACACTCATCACTGTATGTAATATCAGTTAACTACTATCCACTGGAATGCCAAATTCAACAACTATCTGCTGTGTGGTTACAGCATTGTCCCCATCACTGGTGGAGTGCAAGATCTCACACAGAAACTCCACCCACCTTCATGAAATGGGAGAACAGATGGTTGCCACTCCTTCTCACTCCACCAAACCCAGCTCCTTCAGTGCATGAATCGCTAATCAAATTCAATATGTCTGGGTTGTCATCAGGTCTCCCTCCCTGTACCTCACACAGTCAGCGCATTTCATCAAAATCTGTATAGCAGCTGTGGAGCCAAATAGCAAGTATTTGTCGCATGCAGTAAAATCTGATAAATAGCAAACAGCAAAAGACTTTACCATCTATGACAGTTTTTGCTCCTATCCATTCATATTTACACCCTTTATTTTATAGCCACAGTCTCTTCAATATTTGCAAGTCAGAGTTTTGCAATAAATATGAATGCTGTCCTTCTCTGTGGGTGTAAATGATTACTTGCAGTCACTAAATCAGCTCATGTTCACATTATTTCTCCATCTGATGCACTAAGTATCTGCCTGCTGATACCAGTATCACTACTACACCATCTATCAGTGCCAGCTGACACCAGTATCACCACTACATCATCTGCCACTGCCAGCTGACACCAGAATAACCACTACACCATCTACCAGTGTCAGCTGACACCAGTATCACCACTACACCATCTACTACTGCTAGCTGACACCAGTATCACCACTACAGCATCTACCAGTGCCAGCTGTTACCAGTATCACCAGTACGCCATGTGCCACTGCCAGCTAATACTAGTATCACCACTACACCATCTACCACCGCCGGCTGACACCAGTATCACCGCTACACATCTACCACTGCCAGCTGACACCATTATCACCACTACACCATCTGCCAGTGTCACCACTACACCATCTACCACTGCATGGTGACACCAGCATCACCACTTCACCATCTGCCACTCCCAGCTGACACCACTATCACAGCTACACATCTACCACTGCCAGCCGACACCAGTATCACCACTACACCATCTGCCAGTGTCACCACTACACCATCTACCACTGCATGGTGACACCAGCATCACCACTACACCATCTGCCACTCCCAGCTGACACCACTATCACCGCTACACATTTACCACTGCCAGCTGACAGCGGTATCACCACTACACATTTACCACTGCCAGCTGACACCGGTATCACTGCTACACATTTACCACTGCCAGCTGACACCGGTATCACCCTACACATGGCCAAAGTGAGACTGTCTGAGCTCATCAAGCTTTACCTTCCTCTGTGCACACACTTTGCACTTCAGAGTCTTCTTCTGATGACTGTGGGGGTACTGGGCACACCTTGTGTCTACACCACCCCCCAGCCCTTCCCATAAGCACCAGAGCTGTACAACATTGAATGAAAACCTTGCATAGATTATTTAAAGAGATATTAACAAATATACAAACAGTCTTTACCATTTCATCTAGTGGGAAAATGAACATTTCCCTTCTACCCACACAACACGGCACAGCTGTACAGCAATAAATGAAAACTTTACATGCATCCCACTTGCTATATACCAGTATGACATAAGCAGACACAGTGAAATCAGCCAGAGAATATTCTGCTCCACATGCTGTGAGATTCTTCTAAGCAGCACAACCGTACAACATGGAATGAAAACAGTACATCAAAATGTTAATTTTTAATAAGTATTTAATACATTCCATTTTGTAAACCTTTTTTTATATAAGCATGATATTGGTCTGGCCTGTAACCCAGTATTTTGTCTTATTAAATATAGAACTGCAAATTAAATCCACCGTATTTGTTTACCACAAATGGCCACTGTCCCTTCTACTTGTTTCTACCCTTTTTGCTGTCCTACAGTTCATTGGTGAGCAGTGATTATTATTGGCTGTCTACAGTGTGTAACAAGGTGCTGAAGAAAGTGATACACAGAAAAGACTACTAAAAGCAGTTCATATCCCAGAAACAGTACAGCGCATGTATGCTGCAACATTGTGTCAACATCTGTTGGCCCTGTATACAGTATGTGCTACATTAATATCTTCCAGTGTGCCCAAGACCATGGTGCAGATGGTAAAACGATGCACAAACCTGCACCACTACTATGACCACAGTACAACAAAGTATAAGCTGTGTAAACAGAAGATTAGGTATCTTTTACAACAACTTTAAATGTACACAGAATGTTGTCATCTGTGCACAGCACACAGTACCTGCAGGCAACACATGGCATCCCGAATTAACACAAGTGGCATGCTGCTTGGATATATTTATCACAGTGTGAGCTGTAAACATACATAGTGGAGGCAACAGCATGGCAACATGAACAGGCAGCAGCCCAGCCTTAGGATCCAGCTGTATTTTAAGATGGCAGGGATGAAGTCATCTAGTGCCAATGTCTGTGGCACTGGACTGAGCACCTGGGCAGCTAACCACTTTATATGGGTTGATTGCAGCCACTGCTGCCATAAAAGCTGTGTGTGATACAATGAGGCCTCATGTATGATGTCTGCATTAGCCTGCACCTCATATCACGCCTGGATATGCTCTACCCAATTTTTTCATCTCAAAGAGCATTCTAAGGGTTCTATTCATGATGGTCATGAAAGTGACACTGTTATGAAGGTGGTAGACATCTTGCAAAGAAGCCTGCAGCATTGAGGTACAGCTTTGGTATGACACAGATGATGCACTTCTAGTCTTGAACTAGTGCATAACCCCCCATCCTGCATATATACATACACAGTTCACTTGCACTGCTTTGAACATTAGACTGTTCCTATAGGGCTGGTTGCATGGTTGGATGCTATGCTTCTTCAGCAGTCAAATGTACCACAATCCCAGCACTACCTATTAAAAAAGCACACATTAAGTACCATGCATACAGTCTGCAAATTGTCTGTGTGCTGTATGTTGCTTACATATCTGGATGACTGCCACATGCTTACCAGAGAACATCTTTTTAAAACAAATTTATTTTACTGATATTCCCCCCTAAATATTCATAACAGAAAACAAAACTAAAAATACAAAAGCAATTCTAGAACTATGAATGACTGAATTCCAAAAATATATTCCACAGTGTAATGAATACTCAAAAATTAATTCTATTCACCAAAGACTGGTTTCACTGCTACACACAGCTTCATCGGCATGACTAATACATTAAATGGTAGAAGAGAAATATGTGTTTTGTTGCAGTAGATTTACAAAGTTTAGCAGAGGCAGGATTTATAAGATGCAAGGAAACTTTCAGTACTGTACTGTTCTACATGGTGGTACTTCTTAATGTCATCAGGCTGTAAGGCAGGGGTGTCTAACCTTTTGGCTTGCTGGGGCCACATTGAGTGAACAGAAATTGTCTTGGGGACACATTTAAAATATATCACATAGTTAACTCTTTTGCTGCCGCGGGTGACCAAAGTCGACCTCCTGGCTGTACTGTAGGTGCATTCAAACAATGAATAAATGTAATAAATGCCTATTTGCCTTAAAATTCTAATTCTCTAATCTAACAGTTAACTCTAACATCTTAGTTAATAAAGATATATATATATATATATATATATATATATATATATATATATATATATATATATATATATATATATATATATATATTTTAACAAATAAACAGATATTCGCTACAGCACTAGCATTTCTCACTGGGAAAACCACTCCAGCAGTCCAACTACGTAAAATGGCAACATTAGCAGCCCTACAATACTATAATCCACAAAAATAAGCCAACAAATTTGCAATAAAAGTAAAGAATTCACATTGCTGACTTAATAAAATAATTCTAAATAAGCTACAAGAGGGCCTCACCCAAACAAATGACTGGTGCCAGATACATGGCCTCAAGCTAAATGCTAAAAATGCATCATCATCCCCTTTGGGGAGAGTGATGTCCCCACAAATTATCACATTAATAACAATGTTGTAAGCACGGAATCAGTCATGAGGTGCTTCAGCACCGAGGTTGATAGAAACCTGACTTTTGACCACCATGTCTCCGTTGTACGGAAAGCTTTTTACATGGCCCATCTCATTAGTAAGGGTATCTCATCCAGGGACAAGGTAGTCATAACATCCCTGTATTCTTCCTTTATAAGAGCCATTATTGAGTGCAAAGCCCCTTTTGGCATGTGCCTCAGCAAAACACCCTGCCAGAAGAAAGACTACAACCATTTCTGACAAAAAAGTCAAAGGACTAAGTTTACGTAGTTATCCAAACAGACTAAAAAGCTTCTTGCTTTCCTCTGTCTCTCATTGGCCCCTGTAAATTTCAGCACTGGCTTGCTTTCCAGGATAAGAAAGATCCTGCCTTAAGAGACTTCTTCCACCTCAGAAATACTGGTTATACTTAAAACGCTCACTACAAAGACCACAGCCTTCACTGCAACATAAATAAGCCACTCTGTATGGACAGGTTCTTGACACAAAAACTTCAACTTCTGTAAAAAGCTCCTCTCATTATCAAACAATGTAGTTCAGCAACATGGCAACTGGATGGATAAATGTACTCCTTGAGTAAGTAGCATAGCCTTCATCAAACCGGATGGAAAATCCACATACTAAACTTTCCTAGCTGGATGGCTAAGATCTAATATTGGTTACTCAAGTCTATTTGCCCAAGAAGAAGGGCCTGTTTAACTAAGAATTCCATTTGCAAAAATATATTCAGTATACATATTAAATCTCTCTCTCTCTCTTTCTCACTCACACACACACACACACACACACACACACACACACACACACACACACACACACACACACACAAGGAGCCCCTACTTCTTAAATAGGCAACCTCAGTAAACACATGACACACACTCACTGAATGAAATTTTCTGGAAGTAAAAATATCTGACTCATCCATCCAATTTCCCACCATCAAAAGGACCATCAATAAATTAGCAAACAACTGCTCAGCAAAAAGTAAATCAATAAGAAATCCATAAACTCTCTAAGATCATACTACATACTGGAGTAAACCTATAACTTCCCTCCATTCTAAAGCCATTTGAGATTCAGACATTTTAATTTGTGCAGAAGTTATTCACAGACTGACTGAGCTGTCACATTAGCACTCTATGCTTACGTCCGATCCAATGAAGCATACCTGTCAATTCCAAAATAATTAAAGTAGCTTAATAAGAAGGTTATTTGCAAGGTTATATGACAGTTTATATTGGAAATAAGCAAAGATATTAAAAAGGCTCTGTTTCTCGTAATTATGCTGAAAAGTCTTCCAAGGTAAATACAACCTTCTGATTTAGTATGGAACCAAACCTCTCAACCTTAGAGCAAGAAATATGGAGAAAGAGAAAAATAAAAGTGGGACACAGGCCCAAAAATAGTTAGGTATCACAGACACCATTGAAACAACTGTAGCTGCAAACATTATACATCACTTATAATCTTTCTATCCCATCATTGTCAGTTAAGCATTATATGGCTCATTCAATCCTGCCTTCTTTTGCAACAAAGAAAACCATGATTTGAAATGACAAATGCATTAAAAATAATAAATAAAACACATTGCATCCACATCCTGCAACTTCCTACCTGCAAACAACCACAGAGCTTTCACTGAAACTAGGGCTGCTTATCTCCCAGGAATGGTAGCTCTCCCTAATTAAGTCTAATGGGATACAATCTGCCAGGATCTGGACTACCTGAAATAAATTAAATTATGGCCCGCAAATTGCAAGTGCACTTTGTTTAATTAAACTATATTTCTAAGCCCACTTACTGTATTTTTTCAGTAACATCCCAATATCCACTTCCAGGTCATTTTACAAGATATTGGCAGTGGTAGACTTGGCATCCTCCAGATCCCTACAGGACCACACTCATGCTGCTAGCATTGTCTATTAAATATAAATATCCATGCACTACAAATGGCAAGAAGCTATGTCTTAAAAAATCTACTTTTGGCATGCCTAGTACCCAAGTATCAGGTTTTGAAACAAAGAAACATATTCTCCACAGTCCGTAAGTCTCCGTCTTTAATAATCATCTACTGTTACAGCCCTCCCAACACACAAACACACACATACACAATAAAACCCACAACAAAAAATCTTGCTTTTTTCCCACTTTTCTGAGATTTAAAAAAGTTCAGTTACAGGCTTGCTGTTTCCTGAACTGTTTGTAAGTTTCTGTGAGGCCATTTTTGCTTGGGCTAAAGGAAAGTCTCTCTGTTGATCAGTGGCAGTGAATAACATTGAGCAGCCTTCCCTGCCCCCCCCCGTAGGAGTGGTTACTGACTTGAAACTGTAGTTTTATTGTCCGTTTTGGGTCTATTCCTGCTTCTTTCCAGCCCCTGCTATCAAGCACGCCTTTGCCACTAGAGCAGCATCTGGCAGCGCCGGTTTAACAAGGTTAAACTTTTTCTGGCTCCATAAAGTCTGTTCTTCAATTTTTCCCTTAGAACTGCTTTGTTAGGAACCTAAACAGTTTACACCTTCACTAAAAAGCACAGCACTTGTTCCTAATTGCTTTTTCTTCTCAAAAAGCTCAGCACTTGTCTTAAAAGCATATCCCTTGTCTTATAAGCATTTTCTTTACAGGTCAACACTCCTATATTATACAAATCCATCACTTGCAAAACCCCCCAGGAGTGCCCACTTCCCTGCTAAGCCCTCTACTTTTCTGTCTCATACCAACTCATAATTCTTTCTAGCATGTCGAAGGGTCAGATGCTGGCGTCCTCTCCTGCCCAGTTGGTGAATCTGGGAATTCTGAGGCAATGTTACAATTGCCTCATGTACACGGACAACCCTCTCCTCCTCCCACATAACACTTTCACTTGCGAGAGATGCAGCTATTTAGCCAAACTGGAGGCTGAGCTCTCTCAACTCAGGACTGGCAAGACCAGGCAGGAGGAGAAGGCAACTACACACACCACAATACAAGTCTCACATAACTCAACCACATCACTGAATCAAACACATGAACACACTAAGACATACTCGGAGGCTCTGAGTAAAAATTTACCTAAACAGCAACGGCCTCCAAAGCAGACACCCAAGCAACTGCAAACTCAAGACACCACACAAACAACACATAAAAAACAAAATCAGTGTGCAAGGCAGTCACTGCCCTTAAGGCCAAATACAACACCAAACATACTTGTCATAGGTGACTCCATAGTCAGACACACTGACGTCCCACTCACCAGGCTGAACAAGGAGAAGGTCACGGTAAGCTGCCTATCGGGCACTAGAATCCGCCACATAACACAAACACTCAGGTCACTCCACAGCAAGTACAAGTATGACACAGTCATTGTCCATGCTGGTGTGAACGACCCGAGACGTACCTCCCTGGACTACATTAAAAGAGACATAGAGGAGCTCTCTGATTATGTAGCCCAGGCAGGTATGACCCTGACCCTGAGCAGTATCCTTCCTTCACCAAGAATGATGCCACAATATAGTGACAAGATGATCAGCTTTAACAATTGGCTTAATTTCTGGTGTCATTCAAAGGGGAACCAGTGTCTGTCTGCTTGGGATGACATGCTTGACAAGCCACGCTGCTTCGCAAGGGACGGCTTGCACCTGTCACCCCTGGGATTCCGGATATTGGCTAAGGCTCTTGCCACCCCATAGTGCCTTTTTAGGCAAGGCTCAAATTCTAAACCTACCACCCTAGAAAACAAAACGGGAAGAAACTAAGGGTAATGCTGCTCAATGCCAGAAGTCTAAATCTCAAAATGCACGCACTCGAGGCCCTTCTCAGTATGGAGAACATCGATGTCTGTGCTGTGACTGAAACCTGGTTCAAGGCTCCTGAGAGCACCCCGGCACTATCAGGTTTTACCTCATATCATGCGTTCCGGCCCCAAAACCTGGACCATACCACAAAAGGAGGGGGTGTATCCATATTCATCAAGGATACCCACACCTCCAGGTTGGTGGCTACGCTAAGCATCGGAAACCATCCAGGTGCAATTAACCATAGGCAAAACTGCTCTACAATTTGTAGCATGCTACAGGCCACCCTCTCAAACTCAGGAAACCCACACAGCCTTCCTGAAGACACTGGAGGGTATAAATGTATCACCAAACACCATCATATTGAGTGATTTCAACTACCCGAATATAGACTGGGAACATTACTCAAGCCCCAACTTTCTAGCCCAAAGGTTCCTGGAGTTCATAAATTCAAATGCCATGGAACAACTAGTCACCGTCCCCACAAGAGGAGAAAATATACTAGATCTCATCATCACAAACATGGGGACAAAATGCTCCACACCGGAAGTATATCCCTCTTTGGTGAGATCAGATCATAAACTAATCTCACTAGAAATCCACATCCCGCCCCCACCCCAAACAAAAAAGACCACAGTGAAGAACTCTAAAGCAAACTTTACACTACTCAAGACAGGTGTGGTATCCTTCAAGGCCCCCGAGCCAATGGAAACCACAACCCAATCTGCGGAAGCCCTTACAAATGCCTTCTATGAACACCTTCAGGACTGCATGGATCAGGCAATCCCAAATAAAACCAAGACTCTTTCCACCAAGGGCAAACGTCCAGTCTGGTGGACCCCAGCCATAAACAAACTTTACAATAAGAGGAGAAAGCTATTACATGATAGAGCAAAATCCCAAAAAGGGAAGGCATCTTTGATCAGTACTAGCAAGAAACTACGATCCCTCATAAAATCATCCAAGGCCAACTTTGAGAAAAAATTGCCATAGATTCAAAAGACAATCATAAGGCCTTCTTCAGCTATGTCAGAAACCTGGGTGGAAAATCCCAGATATGCTCAGAATTAGTCCAAAATGATACAAAAATCACTGAACCCACAGACATTGCCAACATACTGGCAGACAGGTTCAGCGCAAACTTCACCCCCCTCTCCCCCCCAAAAGGGAGATAACTATCCCAACAGAGTGTAGCCTCCCAGACATCTCAAATGCGCAGGTGAAAGCTGCTCTCTCTAAAGCTAAAAACACAGCATCAATGGGACCGGATGGTGTCCCCGGCTGTGTGCTACATGAACTCAATGAAGAACTAAACCCGCACATAAGGCAGCTGTTTAATCTTAGCCTTACCACAGGACATGTGCCCAAGGTGTGGCGTACGGCAACTGTGGTCCCACTCCACAAAGGTGGTGCCTCTATGGACCCTGGTAATTACCACCCCATAAGCTTAACAAGCCTGGTCTGCAAAGCTATGGAGAGGATCATAATGGAACTCATAAACAAGGACATAGGGGACTTGCAGACCTTGGACCCAACCCAGTTTGGCTTTGTCAAGGGCAGATCTTGCCTTTTGAACTTGGTCGACTTCTTCGAAACAGTTACCAAGGCCATTGATGAGGGAAAGGCAGTCCATACAGCCTACCTTGACCTTGCAAAAGCTTTCGACACAATACCCCACTCGGGTATCATAGAGAAACTTACCAGCTTAAATGTAAACCCATATGTCACAAGATGGGTTGCAAACTGGCTAAAGGACAGAACTCACAGGGTTAGAGTTGCTGGAGCCATGTCAGACTCCAAGCCGGTTACAAGTGGTGTCCCACAGGGCTCAGTCCTTGGCCCCCTATTGTTCGGCATCTACTTCTCAGAAGTACAGGCAAACATAGGAGGACTATGGCTGACAAAGTTTGTGGATGACTGCAAACTGGGTGCCATAGTGGATAGTACATCGGACACAGACATCCTTCAGAGGGGTCTCACGGAAACTGATAGCTGGTGCCAGAGCCATGGCCTGAAGTTAAACGCAAAAAAGTGTGTAGTCATACCCTTCGGGAAAAACAAGGTAACCCCAAGCTACCATATAGATGGCAACCCACTAAGCACAGAAGAGGTTATCAGGGACCTGGGTACCCAGGTTGACAGTGGCCTCTCGTTTGACACTGACGTTGCTAAAGTGGTTCGAAAGACCTTCTACATTGCCCATCTGATCATGAAGGGATTCACATCCAGATCAAGTGAGGTCATTGTTCCCCTGTACTCTTCACTTATCAGACCAATGATCGAGTACAATGCCCCGTTCGGGATGCATCTCACCCGACACCTGCAGCAATTGGAGAGACCCCAAAAGTTCCTCACCAAAAGGATAAAGGGACTCCAAAACCTGTCATATACTGCCAGACTGAAGAAACTCCAACTCTATTCAGTTGCATACCATCTGCTCAGAGGTGACCTGTGCCTGACATACAAGGCCATGACCAACCCGGAATTAATGGACATGCTCCACCTCAAAAAATCCAAATCCACCAGAACCACTAGAGCAAGTGACTTAAACCTTAGCACGGATATAAATAGGACGTGCTGGAGGGATAGATTTATCACCCAGAGACTCCCCATGCTGTGGAATAAAATCCCAGTCCATGTGAGGCAGAGTACCTCGCTGGCTCTGTTCAAGAGAAATCTTGACCGGTGGATGGGAGATCGTAGGTTTACCCCGGGAATCATCTCTGTGTCACTGCTGGACAGAGGCACAACAAACTAATGGGCACATTATTTCTAACATAAGGGGTGGTGTAAGCCACATAACTTTGGGCTAGGCTTATAAATGCCTTAGGGCAGATAGCCTAGTATAAACCTATGAACCTATGAACTTTTAAAAAATGACATTGTGCCCACCTGATTTGCCAGTATTGATGATCCACCAAAGCTATACTTATTGTTGTCCTATCTGCCACTGCTTAGAACCCACCAATGACAAAACAGTACTGGGTGACTTTTTGTTTGTCAGAAAAAACAATTCAACTTTATATGCTACAGTCCTGCAAAGTCAATGCAGTACTGACCCATTAACCCTAGTCTGCTGTCTCATTCTTACTCCCTGGAACTGCATTACCTTGGATGACTAATTTTATTTCCTAAGCAAAAGATACAAATTGGAAGATGAAGCAAAAATCCATACAGTTGAGAGGTATGATTTCATATTCAATGCAACACTGTCTCTGTCAGGAAACCCACAATTTAATGAAAGTGTACTTTTAATGTAGGATATATTTGTGAGCTAACTTATTTGTGTTCAGTAAGAAGATTGATCATCATTAGCCTCTTTGCATGTGCCTCTCTCTGTATCTCTGTCATGCATACACACACACACACACACACACACACACACACACACACACACACACACACACACACACACACACACACACACACACACACACACACACACACACACTCTTCTTATACTTTCTCATGCACAAACATTCTTTTTTCATGCATGTACTCACTCATTCACTCACTCCATACTTACCTGTTAACACAGGTAAGTGCTGTCCCTTTCAAAAGCAGTGACAGCAAATCCATACACTATTCCTTCTTAAGCGAGCACACCCACACTGATTCTTTGGCATGAAATAACTGCGGGAACACACATATCCTTCGTTGGCGCAATAAAGTCAAAACTAGAATGGTGCTTTGGTGGATGCACACACCAAGAGAGTTATAGGTCACAGGCATGAAAAACACAAAACAAAAAAAGTGTTTTGGGGCATGCATATATTGATGCTGCAGTTATAGGTCAGGGGCCGCATGGAAGAGCTCTGAGGGCCGCATGCGGCCCGGGGACCGCAGGTTGGACACATCTGCTGTAAGGTACTTTATTTCCATGCTCAGTGCTATATCAGGGACACTGTTTTTGTCATAGTTTTTCTCAAGGTAAATTGCTTTGCATGGTACACGGAGAGACATTTTCTGTCAGCAGAACTTAGTACGTGCCTTTTTGCTGATGCCCGGGTAGGAAAGTACTGTATAGTATAACGCATGATGAAATGTTTTCTATTAGCAGAGCGTTCAAGAAGTATTTCTATTGGGGGGTGGGTTGAGCTGAAAGAAGATGCAACAGTGCCATTTTCTTTCAGCAGAACTGTCAGTATAATTTATGG
Organism: Protopterus annectens; assembly: GCF_019279795.1. Classification (NCBI taxonomy): domain Eukaryota; kingdom Metazoa; phylum Chordata; order Ceratodontiformes; family Protopteridae; genus Protopterus; species Protopterus annectens. The sequence goes on along the minus strand of NC_056726.1, from coordinate 993,742,497 downwards.
TGAGAGTGGGATAAGCTGAGCTGTAATATGGTGCATGGTTATCTGTCTTTCAGTCTAGAAACATTTATGTTGGGGCAGGGATGAAATTGATTGGTAGGGTGTACAGGATAAGGTACAGTTTCTTTCAGCACACATTTCACAAGCATTTGTGCTGAAAGTGGGGTATGTTCCCTGTCAGACATTTTCTTTCAGCAGAATATTCCACATGCGTTTATGTTTGGGGGTTGTTTGGCATGTGTGAGTTTTTATTTACAGAGAACCATTTCACAGCATTAGTATCAGAGACAGGAGTGGCTGAGATAGAGGGTGCAATGCATGGGATACTTTCTTTCAGCAGAATATTCCACAAAGGTGGAAAGTCTAACTATATGTAATGCTGCATTAGAGGTATTTTTATTTCAGAAAACACTTCATGAAGCACCTTTGCTAGGATCGTCATATGGATGGGTTACTCAGTGCTCTGCAAAGGGAGACATTTTAGGTGAAGAATTTTCAGAAGCATGTGTGTTTGAAGGGAGATGCCTGCTTGTTGAATGTGGTGGTGGTGGTGATGAGGGTACTTACTCTACCGTGAGGAGTGGTGTGGTTGCATTTGCTGCTGTGATTTGTATCAGACGTAATGCCATATCAACGTGGGAGATGCATACAGGTGGCCATTTACTCCTGGGGCAGGTTTTTGGAGGAACCTTCTTTAACAGTTTTAGTAATGAATTTACTTTAGCTCTCCCACAGTATTCTGCAATTTTGAATTTGATTTGCACAGCTTGCTACAGTCAGATTTATTTTATCTAGTTGTGTGTTCTATGTTTCAAACGTTTCTGTACTTTATTGTTAATGTTAATATTGCAAAGGAAGGAACAAGAGTGCAGCTCTAGTACCAGAAGAAAACAGTAGCTAATAACAGCAAAACAACCAGCAAATCAGCCACCGAACTCAAAACTTGTCGAAGAATACCAAAAGTAGGTTAAAGACATCCACAGTTTAGCACTTTCGTCTATAACACTAAGACATCATCAGAACTATGAATGTACTGCACGTGGAAGCCATTTTAGAACTTAAGTGCAGAAGACACACCTCCCTTGTAAACCAATCACAACATGTTATAGCTGAAATCAGTGTGAAACAGAAAAAATAAAGTTACAACACTAAAAATAACTCAAAACTTTTAAAAAACTAATCGAAAACACATAAATATAAACTAGGCCAAAAATAACTAAACAGAAAATGTTTGAAACACAAAATCATACTTTGCTGGCTCTCCTTTTTAGCTCACTGCTGATAGAAATACTGTCATTTAAACCAGGACAGTTGGCAGCATCCAGCTTAAGCTGCCATTTCATTTCCCAGTTAAGCAGTTTGTTCTGCCAGTCCCCTACATAAGGGGAATTTTGAGTTTATTCAAGAGCTAGAAATGTAAACTTGGTGAATTTGCCACAAACAATGGAATGCCTGGCCAGTGCACATTTACTGTCCTTAACATTGAATACTGTAAACATGTTGATAGATACGTTTGTTCAAAGCGTTCTTAGTTTTTCCCACATAGAAAGCGGGACAAGATGCACATGTAGCCAGTTAAATAACTGTTTTTGAGAAAAGCAATTGTAAGCCCCATCATGCACAGAAGAATCAAATCTACTTAAAAGGGTGCAGTTGTAACAAATGTTTATGTAAGGGCACTGATGAGAATACCCACATTTACTGGTAGATAAAAATCCCTTATGTTGATCAATAGGTTTCTCAAGAAGGGATTTTATTTTAGATTTATTTTTATAGGTAAAAGATGGTGGTGGTGTAGAAAAAAACTCTTTGATGCTTTCATCATACTGTAGCATGAACCAGTTCTAACGCAAAATCTTTTCAATGTCCTTGACATCCAAAATGTAATGCAGGACCATATTGGTCTGGCCATTAAAACTTGTTTCAATGTCTTTCTTGTCAAGCCAATTCAGCCCTTTCTTTTTTTACTCAAATAGTTTTTATTTTCAAACAAGATTATGTTAAGACACATACATTATAGTCTAAACTCTATTTGAATAACTATATACAGTATTTACATTCAGCCTGACATAAAGAAAATCAATGTATTATGAAGCAAAACAGAATATCAGTTCTTTTAATTCAGCCCTTTCTTGATGATGGGGGCATATTTAGTGTTTCTCTCTGCCCATATCTCATCTCTGATAGAATCCAAAAGTAGTGGAGGGTAGCCACGGCCCAAAAACATGAATCTTAGAAAGTTGAATTGTTCAAGACACACTACGTCATCCGAGGTCAACCGAGAGGTTCTGATAAATTGACTTTTTACTACCCCCCCCTCTTCTGATGAAAGGGGTGACAGCTGGTGAAAAAAAAGAAATGTGATACGGTAAGTAGACGTCCTGTAAATTCTGGTAGTGAATTCTTCATTAACTCCTTTTCTGATGTCAGTGTCAAAATAATTAATCTGGTCGCATTCAAAGGAATATGTGAACTTTAAAAAGGAGGTGCTGGCTTGTAACTGTAGTATGAATTCTTCAAGTTCATCGACACTTCCTTCCCAAATGATGAGTAGTTTATCAAGGGATCTGAAGTAGCCAGCACATTTGGAAGAAAGGGGGAGTTTAAAAATGATTCTAATGCCCATTTTAATAAGACAGCATTTGCAAACAAGGGGGCACATGCAGCCCACATAGCCACTCCAAGAGTCTACTTGTAAAATTCACCCTCAAAGGTCAGAAAGTTGTTGTTTAACACCACGTCCATGAACTCACCAACCAATTCATAATCTGTTTCAGAAAGTAAGCCAAATCATTTTACAATCTCTCCGAACCACTCCAACCCCAGGTCGTGGGGTATTACTGTAAATAAACTTTGTACATCACAAGTAACCAAAAGGAATTCATCTTTTGCTGGAATTCCTTTCAGATTAACCAGAATGTCCCATGAGTCTCTTAGAATGTGTGGGAAGGAAACAAATAGGTATTTCAATTTTTGGTCTATAAACTTGGCCATAGGCACTGTAACTGATCCACTAGCAGCTACAATTGGATGTAAGGGGGGAGGGGGTCAGACGGATTGGAGTGGATTTGGGGAATACCCCAAATCTTTGGAATAATAAGAAAATCCACTCTAGGGAACTCATATAAGCCTTGTGGGATTTTATCGAATAACAACAACTCATCCAGTGCCACTTTAATAACTCTGTAGGCTGTATTGATTTCATTTGTTGAAACAGCACTGCACACACAATCATCATACAGAAGATGTAACATATGCCTAGAGTAGTCAGCACTGTCCATAATAACAAGGCCCCCATCTTTGTCTGGTTTCATGCACGTATTATTGTAATTGTGAGTAAATTGCTGGAGAAGCTGTTTTTCTAAAAAATTTGTTTGTATTGTTTTGCAAGAGTGTGCATATTTATTTTTTACAAAGGATGCTGAAGAAAATATACATTTCCCATATCTGTCCATCATACAGGACTCCTTGTTCGGTGGATGGACAGAAGAGGAAGTTTTTGCTAATTCCTTCTTTGTGGCTGCCACAACCACCATAGCATCAACTGGGGCAACTTTAGTCAGGAAAAGCTTGTCCTCTGGCAATGTAATAAACTTATTGGGCCTCCTAGGAACCGGTTCCATAGATTCTGGAGAGCTCCATGCCTTTCACCTGGCTACACCCAGCAACTGGTTGAAAGGCGGAGACACCCAAGAGGTGGAGGGTCGGGAGAGTCCAAATTCTTCCTCTTACAAGTTCTCTTCTGAGGGACCTCCTCAGAGGGGTATTCTGGGGAGGTTTCAGAAGGGAGGGGTCACCTGAGGGGGCATCCTGGGGCATTGATTCCCTAGGCTTTGGATGGAGGGGTGGTGTGGAGGTAGACACTGGCCCTGAAGAGGACTGAGCATCTGGAGCCAAGGGTGGAGTGGTCTGGGGTGACAGCACACTTCTCATCATCATGAAGGCACCATGATCCTAGTCCCAGAGAGTCTTTGGCTCTGAAGAGCCTAGAGACCTCCCCGGCACCAAGGGCAATGGCTCTGAGGCTGATGTGGGTGCCGAACTCACTTGCGCCGAAGCCGCAAGTGGGGGAGTAGAATCCAACAAGGTTCCCATCTCGCTCTCCCCCCGGATCCAATGAGGGAGCATCAGTTCCCAGATCCCTTGATAGATGGTGGTATTGATGAGATTGGAGCATATGTTGGAACCAAAAGGCCAGTGGTTTTCGGATCCGACGGTTCCACCACAATGACTTTCATGCACTCCAGCTCTGAACTCAAGTGAGTCGAAGGAGGAATAGACAGCAAAGTAGGTTGGGCAGTCGGCTCCACATCCATATGGGCTGGGCTCAATAAAATTTTAGCTAAGGCTGGTGTCCTAAGTAACCTCTTCACCACCCTCTCCACATCATCATCATCTAAAAGGCTCCTGGATGATTGAGAGGAATGGGTGGATGAACGGTGACTACCTGTCACAGACTGAAGAAGTGGAGACTGCGGTACAGAACACACCAGTTCCAAAGATGGAGACCAGTTTCTTTTTTGACACCTAGTTGGTTTCGAAGACACTGAGGGGAACTGAAGGAGCTTGTGACTTGTCAGACCCGACAGACTTTGGATCTGATGAACTTTGTCTGCCCTGTCTCTTCGACGGTTCAGAGGCTGGAGCTGACGAAGTTGCTTTTTTAGAGGGCTGATCAGATTTACCTGCCTGATTCCCTTCTACTGATGCCTCAAAAGGCCCCTTGAATAACCCTCGCACAATTAACTTATTCTTCCACTCCTGCAGGACCCTAGAACTAAACCCATGACATATGGAACAAGAGTCCTGCAGGTGAATGGCTCCCAGACAGTACATGCAACTTGTATGACCATCAGTCAATGACATTTTTTGTGTGCACAAGTCACATTTTTTTGAATCCAGAAGGTTTGGATTCTTTGGAAGACTCCTTAGACATGTCTGATAATCAAAACACAAAAATCCAGTAGTCAACAACCCTAACTGCAGAAGAAAAATGAGAAGCAGACAGAGAAGGCAAGTTTTTTTTGTTTGTTTGTTTTTTTTTTTTAAGAAAAGGAAGTGTGAGGAGAGTCTCTATGTTAAACGACAACTCCTCAGACCGAGGAGATGCCTCTAAATTAAACGGCGAACTCCTGAGAAAGGGGAGTAAAAAGGAGGAAGGGGAAACCCTCTAACTAAAACGGGCAGAAATCAAAGGCGATAGACAAAGGGGCACACAAGCACTTAAAGAATTTCCTAACTATAAAGCAGAACTATAAAGAACTATTGATACAGTAATGTCAAAAAATTTTAACAAAATTAAGTAGAAAAAACACAACTTAGCTTGAGCCAGTCACAAAGCAATCCCATAGCTTCAAGTGGCAAACAAGATCGGGGTAACTCTCGCTAGGCATGTTAGGATAGGGTCTAGCCTTGAGCCAGTGGAAGCTCTCGAGCTTTAGTATGCGGCTGAGTTGGAGCTGAGGATCGGCTCCGTACCCAACCAGCAAGAATGATGGCAAGATAGGGACAACATAACATCAAATGTTAAATAAATAATAAATAAATAAATAATATAAAATCTTATACAGTTGATGGTTGTGCCAGATATGTGAGTCATTATAACTGCCTGAGTTGCCAGCACACACATTCAGGATGATTCCCTTAGCGTTACACTTGACCTGGCAGTGGTAGCCCTTTCTACTTATGTACACCCTTCCCTGTTCCCCGGGTGGTGCTTTGATTTCTACATGTGTACAGTCTATGGCACCCAGGACATCAGGGTAGTGTGTTACAGGGTAGAACTTCTGCATAGTTCTGGCTCTGTCCTCAGGTGTATGGAGAAAATATATGTACTCACTGGCATGTTGTAGCATAGCATTCAGGAATTGATAGAGGATCCTGGATGCCAGTGCCTGTGACACCCCCAGCATGTCCCCTGTTGGTCTCTGGAAGATTCCTGTAGCTAAAATTCCAAGTGCTACACATACCTTAGTCTCCATTGGTATTGGTTCCCCTTGGCTTGCCCTTGCTCTCAGTTGAGGACAACAGAGGTTGCAGAGTTCCTGTAGTGTGTCTCTATCCACCCTGTAGCACTCTATAATTTCCATCTCATGCAGATTGTGAAAAGTTAAACGGGGTCTAAAAACCTTTCTCCTTCTTGGCCATAGTCTATTAGCAGCAGCATAGATATAGGCCTGCACACATACACATAAATAAGAGCAACGGCAGTCCCTAGCATTCTTTCTGTGTAGCCTAATTTCCATGGTTGTATTCCAATAGGTTTTGTAATTTGCAGGGAAAACCAGCACTGTGTCTACACAGTTGCTTTATAGCTTGTTGAATAGCTCCTTCATCTTGGATTGGTTCATAAACATACAGTTCAGCTGCTTAAGCTGTAATTAGCATGCCATAGTGTTTACTGTGTTTGCGCAGCTCTACACACTGTGTAGAGCTGCTTAATGAATACAAAACAGCACATTACCATGTGTGCATTCTGCCACGATGTGAACATGGTTTTAGCTGACCATGTAGGCTTGATTGTATCTGCACCTATATCTAGCCTCCATGTATAAGTCCTTTCTCAAAGAATTTTTCACTAACTCATGGCTATGCCCATGCACCTCACCTGTATGATCTATATTAACAAATACTTTACATTCTTACTAACCTAACCTCTCATCATACTGTCTATCTATACCTTTCAACACCTGCCTTTTCCCTAGTCTTAGGGTGAACTTGTATCTTTTTATTTTTATTTCCTAGCACAGTAGATTATACTTCTAATACTTTTGTGAATAGTGATTGTCCTATTTAATCATAATTTTTTATTTATCTTCATTTTCATATTACTGGCGTCTCCTTGTGCTTTATTGTATCCTATGCATTCCACTATTAGACTGTATGTAAATATACTTTTTTTAGTTACATTTGTACTATTGTTTTATTTGATGTTGTTTAACTCTCTGGAGCTTTTCTCCCTAGGTCTCTGCTGAAAACAGGTATTTATTACCTAGTCAGACTTTCCCGGTAAACAAAAGTCAATAAATAAATATATTTCGCAAAATATTGCTGATATATGTCAACACCTCAAGGTATTTTATAGCTACAACATATGCTTGTACACATCAAGCCTACCGGGCTGCCCCTGTCAATTAGAGACAAAGATATGAAATCTCGGGTAAATTTGTAATTTCCCATCCATTGATCCAAGTTACATTTGAATTGAGTTAGGGATAAGTGCTTCACACAGATGGAAGTCTGCTCCAGAGAAAGGGTAATCTTTGAGACACATGCATGTCCTTCCACCATGTCCTATTTATGTCACAGACAAGGTACAGATCCTTAAAATAGGTATTTCTGAAGATATTTGTTTTGCAGATGTGCAACAAATCCATCAGTGTGGGATCGATGCCTTGAAGGCTAAACGTAGATTGCCACCCAGCAGTATGTAAGAGACTGAGTAGAGGTATAGGGCTTTGAGATGGTCCATCATATTCTCTGTATTGTTTATGTAACCCCTGTGGTCTCTCAGTCTGTTGTAAGTGCCTGGTCAGTTACATGCTAAAGGGTGCATTGTACTTGATGACTGGTCTGATGACTGCTGAGTACAGTGTAACAGTTACTTCCTTGGACTTGGATGGCAGGCCCATATTTATAAATTGTGAAACACAGAATGATCTTCTTATCAGTTTAGACAAGTAGTAGTCAAGGGTCAGGATACTGTCAAAATGTGTTCCCAGATCCCTGACCAGTAGGTCTAATTTTAGGGTTTTATTATCAATGTTGTAATTTCCAGGGGTGGCCATCTATCCAAAGGGTACTATTAAGCATTTTTTTCACACTGAGCTTTAGTCCATGGCTCTGGCAACCCTTTGATTGTCTGTGTCTGGCCCTCTTGAAGGGTATTTGCCTCCAGAGGATTAAATGATTATCCCTAGTTTGAGGTCATATGCAGACTTGGACAGCCAGAGGCCCTTGATGTTTGCCTTGACTTCAAAGAAGAAGATGCCAAAAAGGAGAGGCCCCAGCACTGATCATTATCCATTCCTACTTGTAGAACTCTCTTATAAGAAGGTAATATTCTTGTTCAGTGGGTTTTCCACTGTTTCCAGTCAACTGGGAAAGCTCTTCTGCATTGTCAACAGATTGTGCAGTCTATCTTATTTTGTCATTCAGAAGGTACTTTCTACTTCTGAATGTGAGCTTGCCACTTCAGTCTGGCTAAGATTGACTTCCTCTAGTAGGAAACTTTCCAAGGTACTTCTGTGGGTTAGAGTGATGTCAAGTGTGAGCCTTCTAGTTTCATCTGGTCTGAGTTTGCATATATTGATCACATCATGTTAAGAAACTGGATATTGCGCATACAGCCTACAAGTTGCAGACTTGGATCCATTACCAACCAGGATGATAAAAACCTTCCTAGATACCTTAGGTCTATATATTTTCCTGATTATCATATCCTTCCTAGGACTAACTCTTTATCTTAAAAACAGTTCGTATAGAACCCACATACCTGTTATTTTTAATTGAAACTGTTTTGTAAACGATGTAACATATGTTAAGGGTGTCTGAATAATGGAACTGTTGTTCATGAATGAAACTGACTGTAAATGATATGCATGATGTCTGTATGCTGCAGCTTTCCCCCCAGACCTTCTCTGAAAAAAACACTGCTAAATGGGACTTTTCCAGTAAACAAATGTCAATCAATCAATCAATAAATACATAAAATGTTTTTAAATCCTCCATTCTTCAGCTAAGGAAGATTGTCTGGATTAAGCAGGTGATTATTTCATGGGAACTTACATAACCATGTTCTGGCCTCCTCAGGCCTGGACTATTGCAGTGCCTGTTACCTGAGGATGGATCATGTAGATCCAGATTGCATTCAGAAGGTGCATCATGCCACAAAACATTTAATAATGGGACTGAGTCACTGCTTCAATGGTGCTCTGTTGCTTTGAACTCTGTACTGTCTACCAGAGGCTGCTAGTGCTAGGTTCAAATAGGTACAATAAATAAGTACAATGAATTGTTAAAAACTATAGTATTATCAGTTTTGGTTGACAGCCTCTCCCTTTATCACACTGTCTAGAAAAGGCACCTCTAGGAAAAGAAAATAAAGTTAGGGACATAGGTACTTAGGATGAAAACTCCCTCTTTTGACCATCATGTAACAGTGGACCTGATGTTTATTTTCGTCTGATTCAACATATAGGTTGTCATATCCAGTCGGATCCGACCTCGACACCTTATATTAGAGCACTAGATTCAAGAGCTCTGAACATTCCCTACCTACAATTCCCTCCTCCTAGCTAATTTACCTCAGATCTTGTTTGCCCCGTCAGACCAGATGTGCTTGCCAAAAGCTCCAATACTTTCACTATAACTGACAGCCATTTTTGATTGAATTCTTACTCCTCCTCTAGGATAGTTGTTAGTTTTCTTGTTAGTTCAAGACTGATACATTTAGTTAGGTTTGTTAAATAGCTCCTTTACACTGATATTCATTAAGTGTACTAAATAGAATTTCCTAGTAATATTCTATATTTTACATAGTGATTTTCATATAGATTTTTACAGGATATCAGTTAAGCAAGAGAGTTGTTACAGTTTCTTTCATACAGCTCTTAATGAGAAAGCAGTTAAATAAGGTAGTTGTTATAGAGTTCTTATCTTTATATACATATATGTATGTATATATATATATATATATATCGAAAGTGAAATGGCTGAGCCCACTTTCGCGAAAGTGCTTTTCATCATAAAGCACTTTTGTGAAAGTGTGCTTAAAAAAAGAGAAAAACGTGGGAAAATGGATGTTGCTGAGATCGTATCACAGTGAGGATAAGGGAATATTCCCTTTTTCCCACTGTAGTGTGATCTCGGAGTAAGAATAAAAAAGTAGGGGGTTGTGGGGGCAGGGAGGCTTGCCCCCCTGCCTAAACGTGAGTTCTGTGTTTTTTTTTTATTTTATTTATTTTTTTTTTGTACACTTTAGCGAAGGTGCTTTTTCGGTGAAAAGCTCTTTTGCTAAAGTGTGTTCGGCTGTTTTAGTTTTGGTGTTATGGGCATTCAGTAGATAGTTTACCGAACGCCCATAACACCAAAATTAAAACAGCTGAACACACTTTAGCGAAAGTGCTTTTCACTGAAAAAGCACCTTCGCTAAAGTGTACAAAAAAAAAAAAAACAGTACTCACATTTATGCAGGGGGAAGCCCCCTGCCCCTCATGTGGGGGGCTGTGCCCCCAACACCCCCCTACTTTTTTTATTCTCACTCCGAGATTGCACTACAGTGGGGAAAAGGGAATATTCCCTTATTCCCACTGTGCTATGATCTCAGCAGCATCCATTTCCCCACATTTTTCTTTTTTTTTTAGCACACATTCACAAAAGTGCTTTTTCTGTGAAAAGCACTTTCGCAAAAGTGTGCTCGGCCATTTCACTTTCAGTGACCTGACAGTGGAGTCAACAGTGAAGTTGTCAGAGTTGTCCCTCCACCTCCGTGCTTTAGCTCTAGATAGTTTCATTCTGAGGTCCTTATCAGAGCAGACTTCTTTTGTAATTGGGAAAACTACCAACTTTGCTGATGGTGTAGTATTTCATCAGCTTTCTTAGCTGAATCAGCTTTCGAGGGTGTAGAGAGGGCTTTTGCTGGACCAAGAAGACTGATGCTTCCACCAAATTTGGATCCATCGTGACTCCTCTTGCCTCCTTCCTCTCATTCAGGTCAGTGGGGACAAGCAGACCCAAACAGCTTCAAGGCAACTTGACGTTTGAGCTCCCCATCTAACTCCAAGGTGTCTCCTTCAGATACCTTGAGACACATTCCCCACCAAAAGACATGCAAACTGAAACATCTAGACTCCTCTTCTGAGTCAGTCACTGAAGCCACAGACTTAGATGATGTAGTAGACTGTTCTCTAAGATCCCCCCACTGATGATGTCTGCTTTGGGGATATTCCTGAATTGAGGAAACAGGTAAGGGTGGAACTCCTTATTCTGATGAGTCTGTGTTCCTTGAAGTTTTTGGGTCTGGCCCTTTGTTGTCCTGAGTGGTCCCAGCTCTTGATGCCTTAATAGATCTCATTACCCAGAAGGCTTGGAAGGAACCCAATGTGGCACAGCCTACCCAAAAAGAGCCAGAGAAAATTTCTCCCACAGGTTAGGAGACATTAGTCCAACAGACCCCAATAGATGCTATGGTGGTAGCAGCTATGACAAAGAAGCAACTGTCAGAAGAAAATTCTTTTGTCCATCCCCTGAACAAGGAGTCAGGGGCATTGCACAGACTGGGGAAACAGACATATGCTTCAGCGACCTTTGCACTTCAAGCCATGAGCTATCTAGCACACCTAACATGTTTCCAAAAAGACTTGATCAAGGAGCTCTCCAAGTCTCTTTCAGGTAGCTTACCTACAGACGTCCAAAAGATGCTGGATGCCCAAATTTCTACCCTGCAATCTTCCTCAAATGTTTGCTGTTCAAAGCAATTGATGGTACAACAGCTGGCACAGATAGTACCATACAACATTGTACCTGGTTGTGTCTATGAGATTTCAGAGAGCTTCAAGGTGTCCTTTATCAATGCCTCCTATGATGGTTCCACCTTGTTTGGACCTAAGGGAAAAAAGAAACCCTAGCAGGAGTGAACGCGATGGTGAGACCTTGTCTGCCATAGGAATCTATTTTTCTACTCCTTAAATATCCTTTTCTAGGAATCAAAGAGGAGACAAAAAAACATGGTTCAAAATGTCCTAAGGTGTTCACCAGAACATTATTGGGTATAGACTTCTCCATGGCAGAGGAAGAGGCAGAGGAAGCCCCAATGGACACTGCCCAAGCAGTAGAAGCAAACCACAACATCAAGGTATCCGAGAGCCCTTCACTGAAAAACCTTACCTGCATCCCTGAATACTTGGTGACTGCTGCACTCTGGAGACAGTCATAGGTCCATAGGTTCATAAGAGATTACTAGGCTAATGGCTTAATGGCCTTACAAGTCTAGCTGATAGAACCTAATTTTGCCTAATATATATAGCCCTTAGGGACAAGAGGATGGCATGGATTTGTACCTGTGCATTGAGCATATTACAAATTGCCCTGTCCATAAGGGACACAGGCACTACCCCAGGTGTGAATTTGTTATTCCCCATCTATTGATACAAATCTCATTTGAAGAGGCCAGGGAAAGGCTCTGTTTAATATGAATAGGAAGCCTGTTCCAAAGCAGGGGCAATCTCTGAGACACATATCTGTCTCTTCAGCATGTTTTGTTTGAGTCATTGACTAAGTTTAGATCCCTAGATAAGGTGCCTCTTGTGCTGTTTGACTTGCAAGTGTGTAGCAGCAGCCCCATCAGGGTTGTATTTGTGAGTGCCTTGTAGGTCAGGCATCAGTCACCCATTAATAGTTGGTAGGAGACAGAGTAAAGGGATAGGGCTTTTAGTCTATCCACATAGTTCATGTTGTCTACACCCTGTATTTTCTTTGTGAGGAACCTCTAAGGTTGCTGCAGCTGCTGTGCGTGCCTAGTCAAGCATGCCAGATGGTGCATTGTACTTCATTATTGGTCAAATGAGGGCTGAGTACAGTAGGACTATAATTTTCTTGGATCTGGATGCCATATATTTACTTAGAAGTTGTGTCACATAAAATGACTTCCTCACCACGGTGGACACATAGCAGCTGAAGTTCAGGTTGCTGTCTATTTGTGTACCTAGATCATTTATCTCTGAGTCTACTCTTCCAGGTGTGCTATTGTTGTAATTTTTAGGGGTATTTGACTTCTCAAAGGATATGATAATGTATTTTTTTGGACTTAGTTTTAGGCCATGGTTCTGGCACCAATCATTTGTCTGATCTAGACCCTCCTGAAGGATATCTACATCATTGGGGGAATTCAGTGATTGCTCCCAGCTTGCTGTTGTCAGCAAACTTTGTCTTCCAAAGGTCTTTCACATTAGACTTGACTTCAGAGAAGTATGTTTTGAAAAAGAGTGGTCCCAGCACTGAGCCCTGTGGCACACCTCTAGTAACTGACCTCTTGCTGGATCTGGATTCATCCACTTTAACCACGTGTCCTGTCCATAAGTCAGTTTGGTTATCCATCTGGTGATGTATAGATTTATGCTCAGTTTTGTGAGTTTATTTATAACACCTGAGTGGGGAATTGTGTCAAATACCTTGGCCAGGTTGCAATAGGCATTATGTGCTGTTTTACCATCAACTATGGCCTCAGTGACTTTCTCAAAGAAATCCACCAGATTCAGTAGGCATGCCTGCCCTTGACAAAGCTGAAAGGGGTTGGGTCCTGAACTTACAGGTTCCCATGTCATTATTTATTAGGTCCATGATTATTCTACCCATGGCTTTACATATAAGACTAGTCAAACATATGGGTTTGTAATTTCTCTGGTCAGTAGATGGTCCGCCTTTATGCAGAGGGATGACTGCTGCTGTCCCCCACTCTATTGGGACAAAGCCAGTCTGGAAGCTGTGGTTAAATAGAGATCCTCTTGGGCCTTATACGTCTTGATTTAAGCTGTTTAAAAGGCAACCTGGTATATTGTCAGGCCCCACTGAAGCTGATGATAGGGCAGTGGGAACCTGTTATTTGGTGATAATTGGCAGTGGAGTGGTGGAGGGTAGTTCTTATGGGAGAACTGAGGGTGATGAGGAGGTGAAATTTTAGCTGAATTTGTCGGCAAGCATATTTTCTATATTTCCAACTAATTCCGCACATTGTTGGGTGTTGCCCTTAAGACTGTGGACATAACTGAAAAATGCATTATGGTTATCCTTAGCTTTGGAGGCTATTTTATCTTAAAGTCTGCTTTCAGAGACTTGACTCTTTCCCTGACTCACTTGTTTAGACTAATGAGAGTCTTTTTGCTCTGTTTTATACATTCCCTCTTACTTTTCAACAGGATTCTCTTTCGTTTGTTGTACAACCTATTAATACTAGGGGTTCTCCAGGGTGGCTTGTTTTTGGGGTTTGACCAGGGCTTTTGTGTATACCTCTGCATAGGTTTCTTTGTTTTCTGCATTTGGGAGATCTTGGAAACTAGCTATGCTGTCCGTTAATACTGGGTAATTTGCCTTAGAGAGGTTCTTAAAGATTTTAGGGGTTAGGTGGTAGGAAATTAGTTTGACCTTTATTTCAAGGGAGACCACTGTGTGATCTGGTCTTACCAGTGAGGACATCACACTTGGGGGGGGTGCAGCACTCTCCCATATTTGTGAGTACCAGATCTCGAATATTTGTTCTCCTACTGTGAATGCAGGCTAGCTGGTTCAGGGTTTTAAATTTGCAAATCAAGAAATCTTTGGGCCTGCATGTTAGTGGTTGTGTATGCCTCCCAGTTAATGGAGGGTAGTTAAAACCACCCATGAGCATGGTATTGTGCTGGATGTTGAGTGATTCTAGCAACTTTAGGTATGATGTATGGCTTTCCTGTTTCATGGTGGGGTACCTGTAGCTAGCAAGAATATAGCAATGGATTTTTCCCATGGCTAGTTGGACATGGAGTAGCTCAAACAAGTCATATTGTTTGGTATCCAGTTATACAGGTCTCCTCATGTTCAGGTTCTATAGCTACATGGTTCCCTTTTTAAAGTGTAGATTCAAGCCTGTGAGCATGATGAATATGCAAATGAGGTATGAATTCATTAGAATTGCTGAATCCCAAATTCCTGGCTCCGTGTAGCAAATGTAAACATAGTGCAGGCACTCCCTCAGTGTTTGTTGCTAATGGATTGCAACTGTGAATGATTACTGGTAGGAAGAAGTAAAACACAACAGCAGTTCAGACTCTCTTATCTCTAGTGGCTGTGTCAGCCAGGTTAGACTTACAAAGTGTGGAAGTAATTGCATCAAAGTTTTAAATGTAAGTAATCAGCACACATTTCACAGTTTAGTAACATCCAACCTTCCCTGCATTTGTTGACAACTGTATATTATTGCCATTTAATATTCTCACACATTTTAAGGTCAATGATACAAAATGCCTTACAGAAATCATGTCTCAGATTAATGATCAGATAAGAGAAGAATGAGAAACATACACAGAGAGATAAGACAGAGCCACATTTCTGCAACCAACAGTCATAAATGGTTATGGGATCACTCATTGCACTACATCTGAAATGAATACATGTACAAACTCAGAAGTGTACAACTGTCATATGATTTTAATACTGTGGATGATTTTGGAATTACTCGTATACACAATGATTTTCATTCTCTGCTGGAAACTGTTTCTGTGGTAAAGAGGGATAAGACACCCTAACTGTGTTTTGAAGGTTCAGTGGAGTGAGAATTCAAATCCAGACCTGTATAAAAATCTTTCATGTGTACCAACATAAATTTTGTAGGGTTGTTTCTTTAATATATTTCTTTTTTATAATTATTTTATTTTATTTTTTGTTTATGGCAGTGTTTGCACGGTGTGCACCTTAGTGCAAACAGGAGAAATGGAGAAACACAATAAATGTCAGGTAAAGTACTTCTTTGATTACCAATACAGCAACTGCAGCTGTGAATCCCTTATCTGTGTAACACATCTGCTAAACACATTGATCCACAAAGCATATACTATTAGCAGAATGGGGTTCAATTCCCACCTTTGTTTTATAAGATGAAACCTAATAAACAGTACTCACAAGGCTAAATCAAGTTTAGCTTTGCTTGCCTTGTTTATGCAATGCTTACCATTGCACAATTTTGGAGTAATAGCCCACACATGAAGCAGACCAAACATCTGCAGACAAGATGCAGACAATCTTCATTTAAAAAAGGATACATTGTTGCATTTTTTGCTTTCCATTGTCCAACAACACTAAGCAAAGTTGTGTTGTGGTTAGTAAATTCCCCCAACACCTGCAGGTCTAGAACCATGCAGAGAGGAATCAGACAGACAAAAACTTCAAAACAGATACATTCTATCAATTCTTGTGGCCACTGCACAAACATGCTAAGTGAGGTGCGTGGTGGTTAACATAGAAATTAATAATGGATAGGGAAATATCTAAATGTTATTTAACTATTCCTGTGGTACCATGTGTAAGTGTAGGGCAGCAGTACAGATGGCCTTGGGTTCAAATACAGGACATTCATAATCTTTTTACCATTGTTCAATTTCACTTTATATTAAATCTAACATAAAATTGGTAAACATCATTAAAAATTACAATAAGCATATATAGCAGTGGAGCTCATAAAAATTATATGTATGACTGAGGGTACTCAGACTACTGTTTCTGTAATTATGATTTGCTATCTGGCCTTGGATGGCATTCAGACTTCAAGAAGACTCATACACACATGAATGTATACACAAAGACATTATGTGGTGACACATATATGATTAACCTCATCCCATCATGTGTATTTATACGTAAATAATGAATATGTCTGAGAAGCATTTCTTTTGTGAGAAGGATAAAACATCACTGCTGTGGAAGAAAATACTTTTTCCTCATTTATAGGTTTGAATCCCACATTGTAAAAATTAATTTTATCAATGTATAAAGCCAGACAAAAAGTGTGTCAAGCCATAACTTATACATGTCTGCAAAGTTAAATCACTTAACAGTTACATCAGCTACCAACCCTCAGACTAATGCCAACTATCATATCAACCTTCTTCTCTGTTGCTGTCCATATCACTGAAACATGGTTGGAATTGTTCCTCGGGTTTGAGCACTACTAGTAAATGTGATAACACACATTGATGGGAAATAATTACTTGCTATTGCAGTGTTTTTTGGTTAGAAATTCTGGTGTTAGAGAGGAAGGTGCCCAATTTAGGGCCCAGAGGTGGTGTGTTCAGGAGTCCAGAATCTTTACTGGAATACTGGTAAAGTGCCACAGCCAAAGGCTTTTGCATGGGGACTATACCGACTCCCAGTGCAAGTCTGAGGCTTGGAATAGTCCGGACAAGGCTGTCTCCAATGTGACTGGCATTCCATGCACTGAAGAACAGTGTAGGCTCCACTTTAATGACCTAAAAAGTCACAAGAGGGATACAGTGTACCAGTGGCTGGATGAGGTCAGAACTAGCAACATCCCACAGTTGTGTAAGTATGCTAATAAAATGTATTTATAATAGACAGAAAAGCTAAATATAGGCAAGACTGGTATGCATAATCCTCTTTTATTCTCCTTTTTTCTTTTCATAGCTAATGCAGAAATCAATGTGAATAGGCACGCCCATACTGAGCATCTGGACATTATATGAGTGCAGCACAGCAGAAGTATTAGTGTAGCTTTTAAATTACAAAAAAACTTTTCTTTTCTATACAGTAGTTGCAAAGTAAGCATGCATATCCTAACTGCAAAAGCAAGTATACATGCATCAGTTTGTAGCACAAACCCAACTTTAGGAGCAAAGTGTAAGACTGTGGTCATATGTTGTGAGTTCAGATACCATGAATAACAATTATAAAAGAGTGTACTCCTTTAATAATATTACATAAATTAAATTGTACACAAGTGGCATAAATGCCCTGCTGTTAACTTTATACTGTACAACTGGACCAAGCATATGTGCAATATCTGCACATTGCAGGGATTACTTTGAGCAATCTTTAATTATAGTTTGTAATTGTTAGAAAGTATACCTAAAAGTAAAA
>NC_056726.1:993527381-993719881 GCF_019279795.1 Protopterus annectens | reverse complement strand
CTCAAAGAAGTCGATCAGGTTCAGGAGGCATGATCTGCTTTTCACAAACCTGAACTGGGTGGGATCCAGAGTTTGGAGGTTACCAATGTCTTTGTGTATGAGTTCCATGATGACACATCTCATGGCCTTGCAGACCAGGCTCGTCAGGCTAATAGGTCGATAGTTCCCAGGATCAGTGGTGGCTCCCCCTTTGTGGAGTGGGATAACTATTGCTGTGCACCATTCAGTGGGCACAAAGCCTGATGCGAGGCTATTATTGAACATGGTGCTTAAGTGGGGAGCCAGTTCGTTTTGAAGTTCATGTAAAACGCAGCCTGGGATGTTGTCCGGTCCAATGGATGCTGTGTTTTTGACTTTAGAGAGTGCAGCTTTTACCTGTGCAGTTGTGATTACAGGGACTCTGCATTCTTCCTGTACAGATATGGGCCCTTTAGGGTGTGAGGGGGGGGGTAAAGTTAGCACTGAACCGATCTGCCAGGATGTTGGCAATATCAGTTGGTTCTGTAATTTTTGTGCCTTTGTGCTGCAACTCAGAGCAGATCTGGGTGTTGCCATCTAGATTTGTGACATAGCTATAGAATGCTTTGTGGTTGTCCTTGGATTTAGTGGTGATTTTGTTTTCATAGCTAGCTTTGGAGGATCTTATAAGGGATCTCAGCTTCTTACTGAGGCTGACCAGGGAGCTCCTCCACTCATGGGATTTTACTCTCTTTTGCAACAGTTTCTTCCTTCTGTTGTACAGTTTGTTTATGGCAGGGGACCACTAGATTGGCTTTCTTTTTTTGGAGGATAGCGTCTTGGTTCTGTTTGGGATAGCACGATCCATGCACTCATGTAAATGCTTATAGAGTGCATTTGTGTAGGATTCAGCAGATGTAACTAGCTATAGTTGCCTCTCAAGCTTGTTCTGTCAATGTCACAGGCTAGGTTAAAGTCCCTAAAGTAAGTGACTCTTGTGCCATTAGATTTTCAGATGTGAAGCATTTCCATCAGGGCAGGGTCAGAGACTGGCCTGTAGGCCAGGTACAAGTTACCTCATCCTATAAAATACAGAGTACAGTGGCAGGGCTTTCAGTCATGGCATGGTTTGCAGGCCCTGTATTTTCTTGCTGAGAAACCCCTGTGGTCTCTCCAGCTGCTGCTGGTGTCTGGTGAGGAACATGCAAAAGGGAGTTGTTTTTTGTCTTTCTTCTTTTCCCAGTTAGGGGTCACCACAGCAGAACTCCGGTCTGCTAATGATTGGCAGTAGATTTTCATGAACACCGAGGTGCCAGCTTGACATCCAACCTTCAACGAAGGCACACCCATATACACATGTCTTTCTAACGCCAACCTGATCCTGGGGAGGACATGCAGACTCCACACAGAAGGCACTCCCCCTACTCCAGCTGAAAATCGAACGGGAGAACCTCTTGCTGTGAGGCAACAACACTACTGCTGCACCACCGCGGATCACAACATGCAAAAGGGAGTATTGTATTCTATTAGTGTTCTGATGATGTCGAGTAAAGTGATGTTATAACATCCTCACACCTGGATATGATGGCCTGACTTATGAGTTCCACAACAAAGAAGGCTTTCCTTACAACTGTGGAAACGTGGTGGTCAATGTTCAGATTGATACCTGTGTTCCCAGGACTTGCACCACTCTGCTTGACCTGGGGGGGGGGTGTTGTCAGTGCTGTAATTAGCAGGGAATTCCACTTTGCAGAAGGCAAATATAATGACACAATTTTGCATTTCTTTGTAGACCATGTGGCTTTAGCACCAATCATTTGTCTGTGTTAACCCCTCATGCAACATGTAAACATTGTTGGTGGACTCAGTGATTGGATCCAAAATGCAATCATCAGCAAACTTTGTAAACCAAAGACCGTATACTTTAGCCTGGACTTCCAAACAGTAAAATGCCCAGCACAGATCCTTGTGGTACACCACTGGTGGCGGCTTTACCACTAGAGGTTGATTCACCAACTTTCACAGTATGTGTTCTGTCAGTTAGCCAATTGGCTAACCATCTACTGATGTAAGGGTTAGTCCCCAGCTGGGAGAGTTTCTCAATGATACCTGAGTGGAGAATTGTGTCACAACCCTTGGCCAGATCAACATAGGCGGTATGCACTGCCTTACCTTCAACCAGCCCTTTGTTGACTTTATTGAAGAAGTGTACTATGTTTAATAAGCATGATCTACTCTTAAAAAAGACGCATTGGGTTGGGTCTAGAGTTTACAGGTCATCTATACCCTTGTTGATAAAGTCCATGATGATTTTTTCCATGGCCTTGCAGATGAGACTGGTTAGACTTATAGGTCCATATTTCCCAGGGTTGTTTGATGACCCACCTTTGTGCAAGGAGATTACTGCTGCTGTTTTCTACTCCACTGGAACCAAGCCAGTTCTCAGGCTATGCTGACAGAGGAGGATAATTTGGTCTGCTAGGCCCTGTTGTAGATTGCATAGTAAGTGATGCACATACTACATACATTACTGTTTGACAATATTCATGGCATGGGTTACATTTGTGACAGTGTGGATCATGCCATATAAATGTCTTGCACACCTGTCAACTAGCCTGGATTGTTCATAATGTCACATACAGGTATGGCAGTGTCCTTCCTAGCACCTTCAGCAGATGTTACAGCATCAGGATGGTGGGTTTCATTACCGTCATAAATTGCTGAAATGTCATAATAGTTGTACAAGTGGGTTAATCCAGCAACATCTATGACCACATACAATCATATATGTTATGTCAGAGACATGGGATTACTGGTGGTATTATTCTGACAATGTCCATGATTGTGTATATTTCAGTTTACTGTTTTCCATGAGCCTGTAACTGTGTCCCATGCATCTATATTACATAATCAAACTTTTAATAGTTCGAACGTCGTATGGTCAACATGATATGATCAAACTTTTAAAAGTTTGAAAATGTAATAAAAAAATAAACCAAAGAAAAAACCTACCTGAATGGTTTAAGCAGAGGGCAAGCCCCCTGCACCCCCCTCATGGTGGGCTGCGTACCCCACACCACCCGGTCTTTAAATATACCAACTCCGAGATCCCACTACAGTGCAGAAAAGGGAAATCTTCCCATTCCACACTGTACGAAGATCTCCGTTGAAATGTTCAAACTTTTAAAGGTTCGATCATATGGTGTCGGCCATATGATGTTCGAACTTTTAAGAGTTCAACAACGTGATATACACCCTGTCCCACTTGGTGGAGACCTCTGCCGTCATTACAGTCATATTCAGACAACTCATTTTGCACAGTTTCACAATATCCTTCTAACCCCTATTGTATATAACATCCCTGACAGATGTCCTCTCCATTGTACATGTCAGGATGCTCATATCACAAAGACGTCTTGTACATTGTTATGTCACCTTTTGTGACAGTCACATAACATATATTTACACTGTGCAGTCTGTATTGTATCATGTTAATATGTGTTTAGTGTTTCTGCTACAACTGTCTTGATTTAAATGTCCTCCTCTGCTGTACATTAAGATTTTCACCTGTCCACTTTCCCTGTCTTCATTCCTATAATTCATCTGTGTGTCCCTATTCAATGCACACACTTCCCCTGATTGTTCATTTTAAATAACAGTCCATGTACTGTTATGGATCATTTACAAAACCTTTGTACAGGATGCCTGAAATAGGATTCTACAATACTCTACACTGTATGCACTGTTCTGTCATGTGTTTGGACTATTTACATTCCTATATTATTAACCCTGGTAATTATTGTGGCATTCTGTGACATCCTACACACCTAGTTTGCTCATAGGTAAACATCTCTACATGTGTGCTGTTATCCATGTTGCTTTACTCTGTTTCCTGGCCAGCAACACTGTTGCTAGCCATGAAACCACGCTTGTTTATGTGTAAACACAGTGTGCAGCACGATGTAAACTCTGCGTAGGCTTCGCACAAAGATTATACGGAGTTTATTGAATCTCCAGGATGGTCTTCCTCTCTTGCCCTTCCATTATTCTCACAACACTAAAAAACTTTAGGCCTCTGTAAACAAAATTTGCAGATTTGCCCTTCTTTCTGATGCATCCACTCACCACTGATTACAGTACACCCTGACTAAAGCCTCATCTACTTCCATATCCCTGCAATTTTTTATTCACAATGACTTACCTCTTACACCAAAAGGTTTGAAAAGAGAAACTGTAACATCTTTGCAGATAGTCTGTATATAGCTGCACCTATAGGTTTGATAAGAGAAACTGTAACATATTTGTATATATTTCTGAATATAAATTGTATTCTTCATAGGCTTGAAATGTGAGACTGTAACTTGTATGTTAATAAATATATTTGTGCATATACCGTAACTTGCTTGTCTTTATCTGTTTGTAAGTTCGGAGTTTTTCCCCCCGGGCCTCCTCTGAAAATGGACATGTATCAAGTCGGACTATCCCAGTCCACAAATGTAAAATAATATAAAGTTATCAAATATAAATACATAAATAAATAACTATAATTTTATATATAGTTACATATATATGCAGTTCTCTCTTTCTCAAAATATATATGTATGGTATCCACTGCTTTTGTCAAACAATGGTTTTGTGGACATCTGTTTAGTCAACAGAATTTGTTCTACTAAACAGATGGTCAAAAGATGTGCCATATTAAATGATTCTCGCGGTTGGGGAATGTGCCCTTTACCTGAGGACTGTGCAAGGCTTGGCATTAACATATATAATTAGCAGGAAATATGAGGGGTACAGGGTGTTTTGCTCCCCCTGCAAAAAAACTATACTTTCTTTTGGGAGGGGTATTTTGCATGCACTAAGATAGTTGCTTGGTGCTTGTATAGTAATATGTCAAGTGATTTGGTGTTGAAGCTATTGCATCAGTATAGCTTAAAGTTCCAGAAATGTGACCCTTACAAAATTGAGCCAGAAATATCGAAAACCAAGAGGCTCAATCAACAAACTACAGACACAACACCTGCTTTTCTGCAAGGGGGCAAGCCTTCCTGCACCCCCCATTTCAGGGTCTGTACCCCCCCACAACACCTGCTAATTATACATACAATCTCTGAGATTCTACTACGGTGGAGAAAGGAGCACACCCCATTCCTCACTGTACGACGATCCCACACAATGACCGTTCATGCTGTTCAAGTTTCTGTGTTTTCGATATTCCTTGCTCAGTCCTGAAACGCTTGTGCTTGTTGGGACTTCAAGCATATAATAGGAACCCGTGTGTGTGTGTGTGTGTGTGTGTGTGTGTGTGTGTGTGTGTGTGTGTGTGTGTGTGTATATACGTATACATATATATATATATATATATATATATATATATATATATATATATATGTATGTAGGAGGTGCAGGAGGGAGAAGCCCCCCTACATAAAATAGTTTTTAGAGTTTTTTTTCTTTTTTTTTTACGTTCCCTTTGAATCTTCGATGGTTTGAAACTCAATGTTCTGGTCTCGATGATCAAAATTTCGATGTTTCAAACTTTCAATGATTCAAAGTGGAACTATATATATATATATATATATATATATATATACACACACACACACACACACACACACACACACACACACACACACACACACACACACACACACACACACACACACACACACACATTTTTTTAAATAAACATTTTTATTAAATTAGTGCAAATAGCTATGCTACAGGAGACACACCTGGAAAGAACTGAACATGTGAATTTGATAAAGAAAGGTTTTCAAGATGATTATTCAGCGGAATATTTTGGGCAAAGGAAAAGAGGAGTACTTATATTAATTGCAAGAGGAGGTCCAGTAGTGATAGAAGGGGAAAAAAAGAGATAATAATGGAAGACACACAGTACTAATGGGCTACTGGTTAGGGAGGAGGATTACACTGGCATGCATTTACATCCACCCTAAAACTGCTATAATGGAACTAAAGAAAATTCTGGGAGAAATAATCAGCTTTCATTAGGGAATATTACTTATAGTTGGAAACTGGAATTTGGTTTGCAACAGTGAAAATGTGTCTGGGGGGGGCTAGAAGGGAAAATACAACAAGGGAGAGTAGATTTCTGAAGAAATTTATGAAAATCTTTGGAATGGAAGATGTGAATTCAGTACTAGGAGTTCAGAGTGAATTTACATATTATTCACCAAGATACAAAAATTGGGCTAGGCTAGACAGAATTTACATGTTACTTGAAACGCACACAATAACTATTTCAGGTCATGCGCTAATAACTAAAATAAAAGTGCAAGGTAATGGGGGGAATATATATTTATATATATATATATATATATATATATATATATATATATATATATATATATATACACACACACACACACACACACACACACACACACACACACACACACAGCTCCCTGTCATATGATAAAAACCTCATTTGACTGAGACCATAAGACTGAAATTTCAAAAAATTTCAAAAGATGGAAAAGTCACTTGACTGAAACCCATAATACTCAATTTCAACATACTAAATTTTAAACTGGACCATATAAAGCCAGACTAGATTGGGGGGGGCTCTACATCCCCCAAACCCCCCAATGTGGGGGCCTGTGCCCTCCACACCCCCCTAACTATATAAACTAACTCCAGGATTGCACTACAGTGGGGAAAAGGGCATAGTAGTGGCAGCATGTAGACTACTGTAAGGTAAGTGAAAGGTATATGACCTTTTCCCCACTGTAGTGCAATCCTGGAGTTAGCATATATAATTAGGGGGTGTGGGGGGCACAGCCCTCCACATTGGGGGGTGTGGTGGGCATAGACCCCCACCTAGTCTGGTTTTATGTGGTCCACTTTACAATTTAGTATGTTGAAATTCAGTATTATGGGTTTCAGTCTTATGGGTTTCAGTCAAGTGACTTTTCAGTCTTTTGAAATTTCAGTCTTATGGTTTCAGTCAAATGCGTTTCAGTCAAATGAGGTTTCTATCATATGATAGGAATCCATATATATATATATATATATATATATATATATATATATATATATATATATATATATATGTATATATATATATATATATATAAAATGTGTGTGTGTGTGTGTGTGTGTGTATATATATATATATATATATATGGGAAGGGATGAGGGATCTGCATTTTGTGCTCTTTATTTTAGTGTTTATTTTATTTGTTTGAGTTTGTGTGCTTGTGTCACCAATGTTTGGGGTTCTTCTGCTGTGTACTCAGATTTTTGGTTGCATCCTCCACTGCGTGTTCTTAGGAAGAAGCTGAAATATAGTTTTTTTTTTTTTTGAGAACCATTTGCTTAGTTTACTCTACTGTACGATTAGTGTTATGGAATTGGCTACATCAGGTGTATTGTACAATCTCTACTCTTACAGGTGAATACTGTAGTAGAATTTTCATTTTGCTAGAATTCATGTTCAAGTTTATTTAGGAGCTTTTTATAAAACACTGTAATAATAGCAACTTAAAAATACAAGAAAAGATAAAAAGTTATTTATCCGATCAGTTGTAAGGTACTCAAGTCAATAACTGCTGTTTTATAATTGCATATGTTTGTCTTTCGGCTTTTCCCGGTTAGGGGTCGCCACACCGGAACTCCAGTCCGCTAATGATTGGCAGTAGATTTCAATGCCGAGGTGCCAGCTTGATGTCCAACCTTCAACGAAGGCACACCCATTTACGCATGTCTTTTGAATGCCCACCCAACCGCGGGGAGGACATGCAGACTCCACACAGAAGGCACTCCCCGCACTCCAGCCGAGAATCGAACAGGAGAGCCTCTTGCTGTGAGGCAACAAGGCTACAACTGCACCACCACGGATTTTTGTTTTATAAATCTGTCTCATTCAAAGTAGCGATCAGACCTGACACCCCCACAGGAGCAAAAGAACTGAAAAATTTCTCCAGAGCAAGCTAAAGCCGACTAGGCGATGGTATGAAAAGTTTCAAATCCCCTGCTAACACAGCCAACAATATCTGTTATGCAGAAGAGTACACAAATGCCCTGTATAACCATTTAAACAACTGTATCAAATCAGCTGTACCTGACCTGATCAAAACCAGGTCCTCCCGAAAAAAAAACAGGCCACCCTGGTGGACCTCAAGTATAAATAGGTTATATAACAAAAAGAAGAAACTGATGTCTAACAACAGGAGGGAACTTACTCTGGTCAAGAAGAATACCCTCCACAGCTTGAACAAGCAAATTAGGTATCTTGTAAAGTCCACTAAAGCTAGTCATGAAGCTAAATTAGCATCCATAGCTAAGGATAACCATAAGGCATTCTTTAGCTGTAGCTGAAATCTAAAAGGGATTGCTCAACTATATGCAGAACTTATAGTTGACAGTACCTGTCATACTGAATCTGAGGAAATTGCCTGGTAGCTGAAAGATATGGGGCAAACTTTACATATCCCCCCCATACCCACCAGCCATACCCCAAAGCATACCTGACACCAGTTCTCTACATAGTATCTCCAAACAGCAGGTCCTATCCACACTATCCAAGGCCAAAAACACAGCCTCGACGGGACCAGATAACATCTCAGGCTGCTTACTAAATCTAAAACAAGACCTAGTGGAACCACTTGGCACTCTCTTTAACCTCAGCCTGAGCACTGACTTTGTTTCAGTCCAGCAACAGTAATCCCATTGCACAAAAGGGGCCCATCAACTGACCCTGGGAACTATAGAGCCATAAGCCTAACCAGCCTTGTCTGCAGGATCATGGAAAGAATCATCATGGACCTTATCAACAAGGACATAGGTGATCTTCAAATTCTTGACCCGACCCAGATGGCTTCATTAAGGTAGAACATGCTTATTGAACCTAGTGGACTTCTTCAAGAATGTCACCAAAAGCCCTGGATGAAGGCAAAACAGTACATATTGCCTATCTTGACTTAGCCAAGGCTTTTGACCCAACCCTTCACTCCTGTATCATTGAGAAACTCTCCCAGCTGGGGATTAACCCATATGTCACTAAATGGGTAGCCAACTGGCTCCCCGACAGAATGCATACTGTCAAAGCTGGAGATTCCACCTCTACCAGTAAACCAGTTACCAATGGTGTACAACAAGGATCTGTCCTGGGCCCTCTATTGTTTGGAATCTATTTCTCGGAAGTCCAAGTGAAAGTAGATGGCGTGTGGCTTACCAAGTTCACTGATATTAGAAACTGGGTGCATTCACTGAGTCCCCAAATGATGGTAACATATTACAAAAGGGGCTAACACAGACAAATGATTGGTGCCAAAGCCACACTCCAAAACTAAATGAAAAAAGTGAATTATTATCCCCTTTGCCAAACAGGAAGTCCCTGCAAATTACAATATTGACAACCACCCCCCCCCTCCCAAGCTCAAACCTAGTGATGTGATATTTGTAAACACAGGTTGATAGCAATCTAAACTTCAATAACCATGTGTTCACAGTGGTAAGGAATGCTTCCTATGCTGCTCATCTCAATAGTAAAGGCATCGCATCCAAGACTATGGATGTTATAACTCCTCTGTACACGACCCTCATCAGACCACTAAATGAGTACAATGCTCACTTTTACATGGACCTCCGTATACACCTGCAGCAGCTGGAGAGACCACAGAGGTTTCTCACCAACAAAATTCTGGGCCTCCAAAACATTGAAAGACTGAAAGTCCTGTCACTGTACTCTGTATCCTACAGGCTGCTGAGAGGTACAAGTCACCTCTCAGCAGCCTATATCCTACAAGCTGCTGAGAGGTGACTTGTGTCTGGTCTATAGAGCAGTCTCTTACCCTGCCCTAATGGAAATGCTACACATCCACAAATCAAATGGGACAAGAGTCACTCACTCCAGGGATCTCAACCTAGCCTGTGACATTAACAGAACATGTTGGAGAGACAGATGTATCTCCCAGAGATTGTCGCTCTTCAGGAACAAGCTTCCAATTCTTGTGAAGCAGAGTTCCTCAATAACCCTATTCAGGTGCAACCTAGACATCTGGATTGGAGATCATAAAGTCACAGTGGGGGTGGTACCTCTGTTCCTCGTACAGGGGCAGTCTGTATTGAACATAGACTTGCTCTGCGAATAATGACCATCTAACCAAGGTCAGTTAGGGAACATGGGTATAACATGGCTAGGCTTGTAAAGGCCTTAGGGCCATTAGCTTAGTAACCTCCTATGAGCCTATGAACCTATATTGCAGTAATCCAGTCTGGAGGAGACCAACAATCAAGATATCGGCTTGAGGTATAAGGTGCTTTATCCTATTAATATTTCTCAGATGGAAAACATGATGATCTCACAACAGTTGACACTTGGTCCATAAATGTAAGCTTTGAGTCAAGAATAACACTGATATTCCTCACTTTGCTAATGGATTCAAGCTTTTCTCTGCCATATAAGATGTAACTAGGTAATGGTAGAGCATAGCAGGAATCTCTCAAGGTTGCATGAATCATCAAGGCCTCTGTCTTTTCATTGTGCAATTTACGACAGTTTTCTTTTACCCATGTATGTATGGCTCCAGATCATTAGCCAGGGAATAGAGATAAGACATCTGTTCCTCTGGAAAAGAAAAATAAATCTGGGTGTCATCAATGTAACTATGATATGCTAAGCCCCTTTCTTTCAGGATATTTCCTGAAGGAAGCATATACACAGTGAAACATAAGGGGCCTGAAATAGAACCCGATGATATTCCACAATCAAGATAATATGAAAATGAAGAACTGAGTCCTGAACAGACCTCATGACTACGGTTAGACAGTCAAAAAAACAGACCAGAACTTTTTCAGAAAAAAAAAAAAAAAAACACTGTATCACTTTAGATAGTCTATCAAAATGCCATGGTCTACTGTGTCATATGTTGCTGAGAGATCCAAAAAGACCAACATTGTATAGTGCTGCTAGTCTCTGGCCATTAAGAAATCGTTTACTACTCTAATGAGAGCATTTTCAGGACTGTGGCAAGGTTGAATGGATCCATGAGTCCATCAACTTTAAGATAAGTTTCCAGTTCCTTATAAACAACTTTCTCAGTAAGGTAAGATTAGAGTGCAGTAGTTATTTAAATAATTTGGATCTAAAGATGGTTTCTTGAGGGTTGGGATTACCAATGCCTCCCTCACAAGGCTAAAGGAAAAATTCCTTCCATCCAAGAAGCTATCAACTTTCAATAAATTAATGGACTCAATACCAGCCCAGAAGGACACAGATCAAGTCTGCATATTGTTGGTCAGAAACTGGAGAGAAGCATCATGAATTCATCAAAATCTGGAATAATAAAACCAGCCAAGATGATACTGTGTCACCCCTGGGTCTGCTGGAGGAAGATTTATTATTTATTTATTTGTCTTTGTTTACCAGGAAAGTCTGACTGGGTAATAGTTTTCAGCGAGGTCCAGAGAGAAAAGCATCATTTGCTGATATTGCAGAAGAGCAGTCCTGATGGATGCAAGTTTGTCTGTGAACAACTGGGCAATGGATTCGCATTCAGAGCTAGGTGATGCTCTTCTGGTGGACAGACAAGACTGGGTACACAGCCTCTCCACCACTAGAAAGAGGGCAGTTGATTGATTGACTACAGAAGTGATTTCCCTCGATAGAAACTTAAGACTTCTTACTGGGAAATCTCCACTTGATATGCAGTGTAATCTTCATCAGGCTGAGTCTTGTCACTTGATAGTCTTGCTCATTACCAGTGATGCTCCAGGCTGCACCCAGCTCTATGCATAACTCAAAAGAGAATGCTCAAACCACGGTTCACACCTCAGACATGACCTGGTGCCAAGGAGTCTAAAGTCTGCAAGAGATATGTTGTTCTCTTTCACTAGGGCAGCAACAGTTGCTTATAAACAATCAGTACCATTCTCCACAAGGAACTGAGGCAGTACTCTAGAAAAGATGTCAAGGCAAACTCAAACTTAACAAGGGAGTGATCTGTCTAACAAGCCAGTTTCACCACCAGATTCCTGGCAACTGCATGCAGAATAAAAAATAGGTCCAAGATTTGTTCAGATTTATTTGTTGCAGAGAAAATTACCTGAGCAAACCTGAAACCTTTCATAATAATGCAATTAAATTCTTAGGCAAGAGACATTGTTTCATTGTGGACACAGATACTGACATTGCTCAACACAACAAGATATTGTTGACCCAAGACTGTGTCAACAAGTAAATCTGGTGAACTCCTGGAGGAATCCCCTCACATTACCTGGTAGACAATAGATGAGGAAAAAAAGAAGTTATGTACTCACCATAATGTTCAATCTATGTTATCTCTTTTCATTCTTCCTTAACTCTTGGGTTCGGATCCAATCCCCTGATCCAACTCAGCCACTTCTACTACCTTGTGAGTCACCAAAAGGTCTCATGCTCTTCCCTTTCCCATAATGCACTAGTCCTAACATACCTCAGATCTCGCTTGCTGCCCTTTATATCTGTAGAGCATTGCCAGGGAATACAGATATTAAGATAACCAGCAAAAACTGAGAATCAAAGAAAGGAACAAGGTTCCTTCAGCATCTTTGATGCATCCAAAAGAATGACTCGGAGGGGGTTGATGGGAGGGTAGTTGAGGAAGAATGAAAATGGATAACACAGATGGAATGTTATGGTGAGTACATAAGTTCTTTACCTGATGTTGTCAGTTTTCATTTGTTCCTCAACTCTTGGGACAGAGTCCCAGCTACCTAAACCCCAGGAGGACTCTAAAGAAGGATGTTCCTGAGTACCATTGAACCAAAAGCTGCTCTGCCCCTTTAGCCCAGATCTAATTTGTAATGAGCAATAAAAGTATGAGGATTGGCCCAAGTTGCAGTTGCACAAATATCATCTAGAGAAGCTCTACACAAAAAAGCTGAAGAAGTAGTAGTAAGAGGTAATATTCTACAATTTGTCAGTACTAGAGATTATAGTCTAAAAGGGCGGCCGCGGTGGTGCAGCGGGTAGCGTTGTTGCCTCACAGCAAGAGGTTCTCCAGTTCGATCCTCAGCTGGGGTGCCTTCTGTGCGGAGTCTGCATGTCCTCCCTGTGGTCGCGTGGGTTTCCTCCAGGTGCTCCGGTTTCCTCCCAAAGACATGCTGTAGATGGATTGGACACTCTAAATTGGCCCCAGGTGTGAGTGTGTGTGCCTTCTGTGGAAGGTTGGATGCCGGGCTGGCAACTCGACACCATAAATCTCCACTGCCAATCATGAGCGGACAGGTGATCCGCTGTGGCGACCCCTAACTGGGAAAAGCTGAAAGAAGAAGAAGAAGAGATTATAGTCTAAAACAACTGTTGGAAATATCTAATACTGAAGTTCAGCCAATTTCAGCTAACAAAAGTAAAGGGACCAATAAATGTTACAAGTGTTCCACTTGTAGGTATATTTTTGAGGGAACTTTTGTTATGTTGACCCATTTGCTGTACAATTTAAATTTAACTTGTAGGTACAATTGTGAATCTACAGATGTGATAGATATCGCACTATGTTCAGGCTGTGACTCATTTTATGTTGAAATGACTACGAGAAGGTTACGCGACAGAATTAAAGAACATTTGAATGCCATAAAACGAAAAGATGGAAACAATGCTTTATTTAAGCATTCCAATGTTTGTAAAAATTAAAAAAAAATTTATTTTACTGTTTTGGAACAGATTAGTGTTGATAAAAGAGGGGAGGGTTTAAAAAAACAGGTGGAAACAAGAGAGGTATTTTGGCAGATTAAACTTGGTGCTGACAGTCCACCTGGTTTGAATGAACGTATAAATATCAAGTGTTTTTTAGAGAACATGAAACTAAATGGTTAAACGTATATTGTGCTGTGGTTTTAACTAATTGTATAATGTGGTAATTAGTTTTAATTGGCTTTTGGTAGAATATTTAAATATATTGTTGATTTTTTTCAGTGAATGTTCTGAAGAAGTGTATGAAAGCGAATATTAAAATATACTATGCTAAGCCTATCTGTGGTCTTCCTTGTGCACTTTAAGTGAATTTTGTGTTATTATCATTTCGGTTTTTCACTTAGCCTTTGTGGTGGATTTTGCTTACTACAATTTTTGTCTGTATTGTGGCATCATCCTAGGTGAAGGTAGAATGCTGCTTAAGGCTAGGGACATACCTGCCTTTCAGGGAGCTGAGTAATGTCTTTTTTCATATAGTCCAGTGAGGTACATCTCAAGTTGTTCACACCAACATGGATTATAACCTAGTGAACTTGGGATTCTGAGGCAGTGTAGCAACTGCCTCATGTACACAAGACAGCCCTCTCCTTTTACCTCCCAACACTCAGACTTGTGAGAGATGCACTTATCTCTCCAAACTGGAAGCCACTCACTCTCCAGCTAAGACCGGAAAAGCTGGTCAAGAGGAGAAGGTCAACACCTGCACCACACCACATGGAACACATAGCCCTCCAGAACACCCACCATCACAGCTCTCACATAAAAACACAAACCACACACCCACCTTCATGGAGGCTCTCAATAAAAATCTACTCAAACAGCAGAGACCTCCAAGGCGGAAACACACTCAACCACCACAGACAGCACAAACCACAAGACACATAGCTTACCTACACAGTATGTCCCTCAATCTAAGCCCCTAAGGCAAAACAACTTGCCCAATACATTAATCATGGGTGACTCAATAGTGAGGCACACAGATATCCCACTCACTAGGCTGAATAAGGAGAAGGTAACAGTCAGCTGTCTATCAGGTGCCAGAATCCACCACATAACACACGCATTCAGGTCATTCCACAACAAGTGCAAGTATGACTCTGTCATTGTACATGTGGGTGTGAATGACCTGAGATGCACCTCCCTGGACTACATGACAAGAGACATGGTGGAGCTCTCTGATTATGTGGCCCAGGCAGGTATGTCCCTAGCCCTGAGCAGCAGCCTACCATCGCCCAGAATGATACCGCAGTACAAGAAGAAAATGATTGACTTCAAAATTGGCTAAGTTTCTGGCATCATTCTAAGGGGATCCAGTGTCTGTCTGCTTGGGATGACGTGATTGACAGACCTCGATGCTTTGCCAGAGATGGCCTGCATCTGTCACCCCTGTGTTTCTGGGTACTGGTTAAGGCTCTTGCCACCCCTATAGTGCCTTTTTTGGACCAAATTACCACCATAACAGCTACAAATAAATGCAATCTGAGGGTCATGCTGCTCAACGCTAGAAGTCTAAATCTCAAGATGCACTCACTCGAAGCACTCCTTAAAATGGAGAATATCGACATTTGTGCTGTAACGGAGACTTGGTTTAAAGCAGCAGAAAGCACCTGTACTACCAAGCTATAATTCATTTCACACCATAGGAACATAGGTTAGTTCTAGGCTAACTGCCATTGTGGGCCATTTTAAGCCTAGCCAGTTACCCCATGTAAGAATCAAACCCTGCACCTTCTGTCTGTAAGGTAAACATCTTAACCATTATGCCAACCTCTCACCCTAAACAGCTCCTGCAAGGCTCGAACCCCAGACCCTGCACACCATAGACAAACTGATTTACCACTAAGCCATGCCAGATATAACATGGACCAAAGCTCCAAAGGTGGCAGTATCTCCATATTCATAAAGGATATGCACACCTCCAGACTAGCCCAACATAAAGCATCTGAGATATTTCAGGTACAACTTACATTGGGTAAGACAGTGATTCAGGTCGTAGCCTGCTATAGGTACCCAACCATGTCCCAAGACTTTCACTCCATGTTCCTAAGCACCCTGGAATTTATTAGGGTCCAACCCAACACCCTCATACTATGTTACTTCAACTACCCCTCCATTAACTGGGAAAATTATTCATGCATCAATGTACTGGCCCAATGCTTCTTAGAATACATCAATTCCAATGCCTTGGACCAGCTAATTTTTACCCCCACTAGAGGAAGTAACATCCTTGACTTAGTTATTACTAACATGGGTGACTGTTGCTCTACACCAATAGTCAATTCCTCCCTGGTTAGACCCAATCACAAACTAATTACCATGGAAATCCACATCTCCCCCCCCCCCCGCAAAGGTAAATACCATGAAAAACTTCTCCAAAGCTGACTTTGGGGTCATAAAAACAGAGGTGGCTAACTTCACGGCACCCATGCCAATGGAAAATAGATGTAGGACTGCCAAATCATACACCAATGCATGTACAAACACGTGCATACATGCATGGAACTAGCCATACCCAATAGAACCAAGATGCTCTCCTCCAAAAAAAGGAAGCCAATCTGGTGGTCCCCTGCCATTAATAAACTCTACAACAGAAGGAAGAAACTTTCGCAGAAAAAGGTGACGTCCCAAGACTAGAAAAACTCCCTTATTAGCCTCAACAAAAATATGAGATCCCTTATCAAACCTCTAAAGCCACATATGAAGGCAGAATTGTGGCAGACACTAAAAACAACCACAAAGCCTTCTATAGTTATATCAAGAATCTCCACGGCAATACCCAGATTTGCTCTGAGTTACTGCACAATGGTATCTCCTATACTGGGCCAACAGATATTGCCAAAATACTGGCCGACAGATTCAGTGCCAACTTTACCCCCCCCAAAGGACCAATCAGAATACTGGAAGAATGCCAGGCACCCAGCATTACTGCAGCACAGGTTGAAGCTGCATTGTCTAAGGCCAAGAATACAGCTTCCATGGGGCCTGATAATATCCCTGGCTGTGTTCTACATGAACTACAAAGTGAACTGGCACCACATCTGTGTGCCCTGCTCACTTACAGCCTCACCTTAGGCTTTGTCCCTACCGAATGGCACACTGCTACAGTCATCCCTCTCCATAAAACGGGAGCGATTACAGACTCTGGGAATTATTGCCCCATTAGCCCGATGTGTGTGATATGTAAGACTATGGAGCGCATCATCATGGACCTAATTAACAAGGATATAGGTAATCTCCAAACTCTGGATCCCATGCAATTTGGTTTTGTGAAAGGGAGATCATGCCTGCTCAACCTGGCTGACTTCTTTGAGTCAGTCACCAGAGCTGTGGATGAGGGTAAGGTAGTTCATACAGCCTACCTCGATTTGGCCAAGGTACCATTCTTCACTCAGAAATTATTGATAAACTCACCAATCTAGGCATAAACCCCTATATCACCAGGTGGGTTGCAAATTGGCTCACAGATAGAACCCACAGTGTGAAAGTAGCAGACTCCAAGTCAGACTGCAGACCAGTCACGAGTGGAGACCCACAGGGTTCAGTCCTGGGTCCTCTCCTGTTTGGCATCTACTTCTCAGAAATCCAGGCCAACATGAAGGGACTCTGGCTGACTAAGTTCGCAGATGACTGCAAGTTGGGAGCCATTACTGACTCCCCAACTGATGCAGACATCCGACAGAAAGGCCTCAATGAGATCAGTGACTAGTGTTAAAACCATGGCCTTAAGCTTAATGCCAAAAAATGCGTCATCATCCCCTTTGGGAAAAACTCAGTGACCACTAATTACCACATTGATGGTAGCCCACTGAACACTGAAGGCATTATAAGACATCTGGGGACACAGGTTGACACAACCTCTCCTTCAACCTCACAAAGTACCTCACAAAGAGGAGTCTAGGCTTTAAACACATGTCCTACATGGACAGACTCAAAACACTCCAGCTATTCTCTGTCTCGTATTGTCTACTAAGATATGATCTCTGCTTGACTTACAAAGCCATGTCTGACCCAGCTCTGTTAGAAATGCTACATCTAAAGAAATCCCAGTCTTTCCACACCACATGTTCCAG
This sequence comes from Protopterus annectens, assembly GCF_019279795.1. Taxonomy (NCBI): domain Eukaryota; kingdom Metazoa; phylum Chordata; order Ceratodontiformes; family Protopteridae; genus Protopterus; species Protopterus annectens. The sequence continues at coordinate 993,702,154 of NC_056726.1, read as the reverse complement.
AGACCTCAACCTCATTACCACAATCAACAGAACATGTTGGAGGGATAGGTTCATAACCCAGAGATTGCCCGTGTTCTGGAACAGACTTCCCATACATGTTGAGCAGAGCACCTCACTGGCCCTCTTCAAGAGAAATCTTGATGAGTGGATGGGAAATAGAAAGTTCATCCCAGGATCACTTCAGTGGCTCTACTCAATAGAGGCACTGGGAACTAATGTCAGGTGGCATGATGCCAGGGCAATTCTATGGGCTAGGCTTGTAAAGGCTCCAGGGCCATTAGCCTAGTACACACCTATGAACCTATGACAAAGTCATAATAGTACCTGGGAGTGCATGTGTGATGTGGTGGATTTTGGCACCTGACAGACAGCTGACTGTGACTCTTTCCTTATCCATCCTGGTGAGTGGGACATGTCTGTGCCTCATAATGGAGTCACCTATGACCAAAACATTAGATTTTGTGTTTTGCCTTAGGGGTTTGTTTGGTGAGACACTTGTGCATGTGTTTTTATGTGTACTGTGCTCATCTGGGAATGTACTGAGTGAAGCTTGTTTATGTCTGGGAGGTCTCTGAGGATCCAAGGGGGATGAAGAAGATGAGGCCAAAGAAAGGGAAACCAAATCTGATGAGGCCAATAAGGGACAATGAGGATTACTGTATTCTTCAATTGAGATGCTGTCAGTAAAATTTGGGGATAAGGGGTATTGGGGGATAGGGATAAATAAGACCGGCAGGCCAGTTGTGAAGTAGTGCATCTCTTGGTGACTCACCTGGTGGCGAGATGAGGGCAAAGAACCTATTGCACTTGTTGTTGAGAGGGAAAATGAAACAGTTGCAGCACAGTTGACTACATCGATAAAAAATATTCTCTGCCACCCACATTGACAGACCACTCATGCAGCATTAGAATAGACCTGCTTAACTTGTCTGCAATCACTTTGGACTTCCTCAGAATATGTGTTGCTGTCAGAAATTGATTGGATGAGATCAGCCATTGCCACACTCTTACAGCTTCTCAACACAGCTGGTGAGATTTGTTTCTCTCTTGTTTGTTGATATACCAGACCACTGACATAGGTTCATAGGTAGGTACTAGGGTATCGGCCCAAGGGCCTATGTAAGCCTAGCCAACACGGTTCCCTGGCTTATGCCACCCAAGAAAGTTATTTTCCTGTGCCACTGTTGAGCAGAGACACAGAAGTGATCCACGGAGTATATTTCCTATTTCCCATCCACTCATCAAGATTTTTCTTGAAGAGTGCTAATGAAGAACTTTGCTTGACATAGATGAGTAGCCTGTTCCAGGATATGGGAAGTCTCTGGGACAGGAATCTATCCCTCCAGCATGTCCTGTTTATTGTGGTGACAAGGTTTTGGTCCCTAGAGCATGTAGTTCAGAGAGATTGGGATTTCTTTAGGTGTAGCATGTCCAACAGCTCTGGGTTTGACATAGCTTTATATGTTAGGCAGAAATCACCTCAGAGTAGGAGATATGATATGGAGTAAAGCTAGAGTTTTTTGAGGCGGTCAGCGTAGGGCATTTGTTTGAGGCCAGTAATCCTCTTTGTGTGGTACTTCTGTGGCCTTGCCAGCTGCTGCAGATGTCTTGTGAGGTACATTCTAAAAGGGGCGTTGTACTCTATAATGGGTCTAATGAGTGTTGAGTAAAGGGGAACAATGACCTCTTTTTCCCTGGATGAGATCCCTTTTATGATGAGGTGTGCCACGTAGAAGGACTTCCTGACTACTGTGGCGATGTGACTATCAAAGGAGAGACTACTGTCCACCTGGGTCCCAAGGTCTATTATCACACATTTGGTGTTAAGTAGATTGCTGCCTATGTTGTCTGACTGAATCACAATAGTCCCAGTGGGTGGGAGTGTTAGGAAGTCCTGCAATGCTAGGAGGACAATTCTCATTTCTAGGACATTGATATGCATGTTGGCCTCTTCGGGGGACCAGGTGCCTTAGACTGTCCTTTCCAGGAAGTGCCCCCACCTGATTTGGGAGGCATCTGTGGTCACTATGGCCTTGGGTTAGGGAAGAACAAAGGGACAACCTTCTGGCACTTGACTTGATTGTATCCACCATCATAAGAGGTATTTTTTGTAAGCTTGAGATATCTTTATCTGACTGGACAGAGGGTGGTAAAGAATGGAACACTGAGTAGCTAAGGTCCATTGTAGTATTCTCATGTGATACCTTGATAACAGTACTAGGATGTTTGCCACTGACATGGACCCTGAAGCTTGAAGGATTAATTGAGCTGAGAGAGAGGGTTTTGGATGATTTTTCTGACCTGGAAATGAATAGTCTGAACTCTCAGCAAGGGAAGAGATGCTGTTTTTGTGATCATGTTGAAAGAAGCACCGATGAATTCTAATGTCTGAGCTGGTTCCAGATGAGATTTGCTGTAACTGACTGAAATATCTAGATGGGAGGAAATTTGGAGTACGTAATCTCGGGCCTGTATCAGTTGATATCTGGTAAGAGCAGTGATGAGTCAGTCATCCAGATATGGAAACACTCAGAATTCTTGCAGCCTTGAGTGAGCTGTCACTACTGTCATATACTTGGTGAACACTCTGTGGGCTATGGTGAGACCAAAGGGCAGAGCTCTGACCCCCAGCTGGTAGTGCAGATATCTCCTAGAGCATCTGTTCATTTTGATATAATAGTACACATCCCAAAGATCTATTGAGCACATCCAGTTGTCCTTGTGCAGAAAAAGCAGAAGGGACTGAACTGTGACCATTCCGAACTTTGTGTACTGAACCGACTGATTCAGATTGCTGAGATCCAAAACTGGTCTCCAGTCCACTGTTTTCTTTGGCACTAAAAATAATTTTGAATAAGTTCTGGACTGTCACTTGTCTCAGGGAACCTCTTGGATGAGTCTTTTTTTGTCATGAAGATTGCTTACTTCTAATGCTGTTGCCTTCCTCTGACTGGGTGGAACATCGGGGATTTTCTTTGAAACCATATGAGGTGGATGGGAAAAGGGTATGATATAACCTCTGGATATTATTCTCTGCACCTATAACTATTTTGTAATTTTTAATGAGGCTCTCTGGTGCAGGGATGAGCAACCCCTGACCACCTCCAGAGAAGGATAGTCAGGCCTCCTTTCAGGAGTTCTGGTGGGATCTGTCAGAGAAAGAATCTCTCGATCCTTGGTTTTGTGAATCCCCTCTGCCAGTGTCTTCCATTAGAGTTCCCCCCTCTGCCTCTGGGGAAACTATCTCCATGTAGACCTTGGAAGAGACCCTTGGATTTCTTGAACCACAACTTTCAACCTTTTCATTGATTCCTAGAAAAGGTTCACTGAGGGTTCAAAACATGTACTCCTACAACAGACAGTGTTTTCCTTCTTCTCATACCTGAAGAGTGTGTTTTTCAGTTTATGGCCAAATAGGGAACTTCCCTATCACTTTAGGGCCAAACAGGGAACTTTCATCAAAGGGAGCATTGATGAAAGAAGCTCTGAAGGGTTCTACAAAGTCACACAAGCACATCCAGGTGTGCCTCCTGATGGAAATACCTGAAACCTCTACTCATGAGGTACCTTCTGCTGCATAAGAAATAAACCTCATGGACAAATTGGAAATGGACTGAAGGGTAGCCAGCTGTGAGGCAATATTGCTGTCAGCCTCATAGGGTATGGCCCCAGAGAGGGATTTGGTAAGTTCTTTAAACAAATCCCTCTGGAGTCTTGTGAAATGTACCAGGTAGTTCTGCGATTTAAGGGCAAAGGTCATTGAAGCATAAACACGCTTCCCAAATCTGTCCAATGCCCTACACTCCATGTTAGGAGGGTGGACAGAGGAACTCTGTTCTGCAGGTTCCTTCTTGGTGGCTGCCACTATGACCATGGCATCAACTGGTAATACTTTGCTCCAATGTATTCTGTCCTTAGTTGGTGCCAGGATCTTGTCTGGTCTCTTGGGTACTGGTTCAACAGTATCAGACCCCCCCCCCCCCCACTGAGAGACCAAATCACTGAGCTCATCAGCAGGCAAAGTCACCCAGGTGGTAGACAGGCCAATACCAAAAGCTTCCAAGAATACCGACTCCTCTTGGAAAGGGTTGATGGGATACCAACCACCCCTTTGCTTTAGGAGTTCCAGAATGTCTCCAAATGAGATGTCGTTGGGTGGTGATCTTGGAGAACCCTTCCCTTTTATCAAAGCTTGTATCTTCAATGACTGACTCTTGCGGAGAGTCTAAGTGCCTCTTTTTGCACTTTCTTTTCCTGGAAACTTCTTCAATGGGATGTTCTCGAGAAGTGTCAGAATAAATCAGTACACCCTGATGGGTATCCTGGTGGCTAACTTCAGCTGGCTGTCCCAGTGGTGGGGATGAACGAGGCTCAAGACCCAGAGAGAAATGGGCTAGAGTAGTTGAAGCCAGAGAAGGTGGGGAGGTTGAAGCTCTAGGGAGAGAGAAAGCTCTCTCTGCTACTTCAAATGCTGAATGCCTTGGAGAGAAGGAAACCAATGGCTCAGAATGAACATGCTTATGGGACATAAGCTCCCTCCTCCCCAAAGGCAGAGCATTCAAAGAGGAAGATGGTGCATAGCTGTCTAACACCAAAGCTCTGAAGTGAAGATATGGCTCTGACAACTTTGGAGTCAACCCCAAAATCTCGTATCTGGTGCCGATGCTATGGCTGTGAAAGTCACCTGGCTCCAAGGCACCCAGAGCTGGTCCACTCAGAGATGCCACTGGAGTGGAAGATACCTGTATCTTTAGAGCTGATGTGAATGACTCCGAAACCTTTGGACCTAACAGCACCAAAACCAAAGGTTGGATCAGAGAAGGAGCTAGTAAGAGGGGGTGTGCTCACTAAGGTCTCTGGACCCAATGGGTTCGGAGCCAGGCGAACCCCCATTTGTATGTGCATCGAGAAGAACTTCCTCATCATCCTGTCTACATCAGCTTCAGTTAACCTTTTCAAAGAATGAGTTGAAGATGCTGTGGATGAGGGCTTTGAATGGTGGTGTCTCAGAGAATGCTCCAAAAAGGGGCATGGCAGCCTAGAGGTGAACGGATCTGAACCCAAGAGTGGTGATTGGATCTGAAGAGACTTTTCTTTTTGAATGAATCTTCAGATCCAAAGATTCAGTCATTTTTGTTGGAGGTTCTGAACTTGGAGCTGATGAGGTGGTAGGCTCTGGAGAGTGTTTTTTGGAATCTCTCTTTTCTGACTTCTTAGGGAGATGAGGCCCAGAAGATGGGTGAATCAGAAGATTTAGAGGGCAGCAAACCCCTGAGTAATAATTTGTTTTTATGGTCTATGATGGCCCTAGGGTTAAAACTGTTACAAATGTCACAGTTCGCATTTAAATGTGATGGGCCTAAATAACATACGCATTCTGAATGCACGTCAGACAGTGGAATTTTGCGGACACAGGCTGTACATTTTTTTGAAACTTGCTGGTTTCTCTGACATTATAACTTAAGGAAAAGAAATGGAAACTACATTAGATGTATAGCTAAAAGTCAAGAAGGGAAAAGGAAAGAGATAAGGATAAAGATAAAGACTTTTTTAACTAAATAATTAAAAGTATACTATGATAAAAAAGAGAAGTTCTCAGAGGTACTAAAAGAACTATCAGCAATTGTAGATCAAGTAGAAGTACAAAAGTACTTGAAAGGGAAAAAGAGAGGAAATGCTATTAGAATTAGGAAGATATTAAGAAGAAAAACTATAACATATCAAATATAAAAATAAGGAAAGTTATTAGCTCATTGAAACACAAAATATTAAAGGACTCAAAAGCTACAACAGTGACCATGTCTAAACTCAAAGGCAGCAAATAAAATCTGAGGTATGCGAATCTCCAAAACAGACAGACCCCTTCACAAACCAGGGACAGTCCAGAAATAATCCAAAGGAAAACCAAGTATTCCAGCTATAAAATGTTCCACTGTTGTAAAATAAAAAGCACAATCCAGTTGTAAAAACCTACTACAATTTATTTCTGTAAATAATGTTTTGGAGATGTGCATGTATTTATTTGTTGCCATTTTTTCAAAATCTGAGGTATGTTAGGGACTACAGCATTATGGGACAGGGAGGAAGCTCGAGAGCTTTCAATGATTCATGAGCTAGTAGAAGGGGCCGAATTGGATCCGAGGATTGCATCCAAACCCAAGAGTTGAGGAATGAATAAAAATTGACAACATCAGATCCAAGAGTTTGTCCTTGTAACCAAAAGATGTCTGAAGGAGTTGGTCTCTAATGTCTCCCCATCTTCCCTCCAGGATGGGAACATCCTCCTGCCTTACTGTACCATCAAGTGCATAAACCAATACTTGGGTTTAGTTCACCTGGGCCATAGTCAGGGCTTTATCCCTCTGCACCACCAGTGTTAGCTAACAATGTGTTGGATTTGATAGAGTGTTTTTGATAACTGTAGGATTCAGTATAGTTTTTTTTAATGAGTTTTGATGGTCATGGATTAGCCACATACCAGTGTCCATTACTAGTTATCACTGCTTTAATTACTCATAATGCTAATGCATTTGGAATGTCACATGACTTCTATCTTTGGGCAGTTCTCTGCCATGTCAGTAAAGTGTTCATATGTATCCGTTTAGATTTCTTGTATGTCTATTGTATTCACAGATGTAGGTAAAAGTATTTTATTTTATTTAATTATTTATTTGCAGTTGTTTTACCAGGATAGTCCATCGGGCCTTGAGAACCCGTTTTCAATGGAGTCCTGGGGAGAAAAGCTCCACATTTAGATGATACAAGGATTTAATAGCACACTTGATTACATGATGATTACAAAGACTATCATTTGTACAAATTGGTTTTATAACACTTAATCTAGCAAGCTTACATTGAGAGTAGTATAGACACAGACCAAAAAAGACAAAATGAAAGTTAGAAGGTTTTTTTTTTTTTTTTTTTTAGGATAGATAGAGAGCTAAGAAATTACTGGTGTAGTTAGGGAGATATATGCTGCAGGCAGGCATGCAAGCATGCCTTTGCTATAAGGGATTTAAAAGGAGTAGAGAAAAGGTTTTGTGAAAAAGAGTAGGTTATGAGGGATGGGAGCAGGAGCATTCCCAAGTGGATGTTAGGTGAGAGTGTAGTGATTTTTTAAAAACTGAGATGCTAGCGATTGTGCGAATGGTGGGGGGAAGGGAGTTCCATAGGCGTGCAAGTGAGAAGGATAGGAGGTTTTGTCCTGGGGATGGAGGGGTCTATGGACTTCAATAAGGTTTTGATTGTTGGATCTTAAGAGTCTTTGTGTGTGGTGCATTTTAAAGGTAGTAGAGAGGGAGGGACAGAGGTGTGGTTGAAATATGAATTTATGGGCATATGTGAGCTGGGTATATGAGAGGTAGCTGGGTAGTTCTAACCAGCTGAGTTTGTGGAGAGGTTCACAGTGATGCATAGATGATTTGGTACTGGTGGCGAATTTGGCTATTTTATTATAACAAGAGGATAGTTTGGTTTTGAGTGATGTTTGCATGTTTGTTAGAAGAGGGGCACCGTAGAGACGGGAAGGAAGGAGAAATGTAGAGGAGAGAGAAAGCTTGGTAGATTTGGTGAGGAACCGATTGTGTCCATAGAGCATGCCAAGTTTTTGGTGGTTTTTGTTTATATTTAGTAATAGGTGGGAGTTGAATTTCAGTTTGTTGTCGATTTGGACTCCTAACAGTTTGGATTCGGATACTAGCTGTACAGGCGTATTATTTTGGCTGGTGATGGGGAATGAATCTTTATCAAAGTTATTGGCTTTAGAGGGTGTAAATATCATAAGTTTAGTTTTAGTGGCATTGAGTGCTAGATGGTTGTGTTTCATCCATTGTTCTGTTGTGGAGAAGGACTCTTGAGTAAGTTTTAGAAGAGTTGGAATGGATGAGGAGGCAGCACAGATGATTGTGGAATCATCAGCATATTGTATGATGTTTGCATGAGGGATAGAGAGGAAGAAGTCATTTATGAAAATATTAAAGAGGAGGGGGCCTAATATAGAGCCTTGTGAGACACCTGTTGGGGTATTGAGAAAGGAGGAGGTTGCTTTTTTCCACTTGACAGCTTGTTGTCTGTTGGAAAGATAGCTGGTAAACCAAGTAAGGGATGATGGTGAAAGGTTTAGGTTGGATAGCTTATTAAGAAGTAGGTTATGAGAGATAGTATCAAAGGCCTTAGAGAGATCTAGTAGAATGGTAGAAACAGTGAGGCCAGAGTCTCTAGCTTTATTCACAGTTTCTAGGAAGGATAGGAGGGCTGTCATAGTGCTATGATGGGGTCTGAATCCATGCTGGGTAGGAGTTACTAGTTTGTTGTCTAAGAGATGAGGAAGTAGTTGAAGATGGATGCATTTCTCTAGGATTTTTGAAATGGGAGAGAGGATGGCAATGGGACGGAAATTGCTAATGTTATTGTCGGTACCACCTTTATGCAGAGGAATGATATAGGCTTTTTTCCAGATTTGAGGAACAGTACTTTCTAGGATAGAGCGGTTGATAAGGATACTTATTGGGAGAGCAATAGCTTCGGTGGCTATGCTGAGGAAGTATGAGGGGATGTTATCGGGGGCATTGGTGCATGGTTTTAGTTTCTGTAGGAGTTTTTTTATGATGGAAGTAGGAATAGGTTTAAGGAGGACGTGGTAGAGAGGGTGGGGAAGGAGAGAATGGAGTTTGTGGGCAAGGTGGTTGTGGGCAGTACAAAGAAATTGCAAGCCTCATCTCTCCACACTATATTCATGTCTTAAAAAGGCATCTCAAGATGTGTAGGTATTTTATTCTTTTAAGTATGAATCAAAGTATTTTATTTTTTTATTTAGTTAAGATTACTTACAATGGTAGTACACTGAATTTAAGGGATTAATTTCAGGCACAGCCCAAGTGACGAAATTAACAAAAAATACAAAGGAATGAAGAATTACAAAGGCTGAACAAAAGACATTATAGCTTAATATAGTATTAATTGTACTGATTGTTATGTAAATTGTGATGCTGCATATACACAAAAATGTTACAATAATAAAGTGAGAAAATAAGAAAGAAAACATTTTGGAAAAAAGATATTTTTAAATAAACAAGTTCCTAATTAAAATAATGAATATGACAGTTGATGTTAAGCTCACTTAGATTAGAGTAGTTTGGGTAGGTAGTGGATACATTGTTAGGAAAGAAAAAATAAATACAAAATTAAATTGGATAAAAAACAGACACAATCAATGACTGGTTAATAGAACTGTTATCCTGATTTGCAGCTGTGTTTGTTTTTCATATGCTTCCTGAGCTAAACCACAAAAACAGTAAGCAGTGTCATTTTCTATTAAGTGCATGCCATCCGGCTACATGAGAAGGGTGTACATTTTTCCATTATCTAGCTGCTTGACATGCATTGTTCACTATGAAGTACGACACTTGACCATTATGATGCTTCCGTGCCATAAAGCTCCGCATTTCTGTGTAAAAGTCTACCAGACATGCTCATAATCACTTGAGAAGTATGTGGTTTAATACCATACTGAACACGTTATATATTGTGTGGTTTACTGACCTTGTCATTTCTGCACTACCCACATGCAGTCACTTTGAACTGCTATTTCTACTTGCATATTGCTGTATTTTTATTTAGGTCTTGCATTTGTCATGCTTTTGCTGATTGTAGGTCAGTATATTGTATACACTAATGTCTTGCCAATTTTAATATCTTGAATTTGGCCTAGGTCATGACAGAAAGTTCCTATTTATTTATTTTTGTGACCAGCACACTCAACTTGAATTAACACATTTTTGTTTTCTAGATCACATAAAGCAGTGCATTATTCCTGGGGAATTCAGTAGGGCATACTTACCTCACTAATGTCAGTTTGATTTCCGTTGTGAGTGTGTAGCGTTCCAACATGATTATGAAGTTGAAGATTGTCGGCATGATGAAGTTGGCAGCAGTGATGGTGACGGATGGGAGATATGCAACAAACAATTCTAGGAAAAAGTTTCCTTTCACACCTGCATCATCCTGTCACAGAAATCAGAAAAAATAATTACAAAATACATTTTCATTTTACAAATGTATTCACTTTCTACAGGTACCCTTTGTGTCAAACTTCCTTCATCAGATAAGCTTACTGTGAAAAAAATGGTAAACTTTGTGTTTCACCATCTTTTTGTATGATGGTTTGTTTATATTTTACTCTTTTGTTCATAATGATCAAACCACGTTATAATATAAAACAACATATAAGGTTTGCAGTAAAGACGAGACATACCCAAATGCATCTGATTTCCTTATTACAATTATAGCTACTTCTAGCTGTAGATATACATGTACTAATGTGATTTACCACAAATCAGATGTACCAAGATGGACAGTATCCTTAATCTTGGGAAAAGTTTCTGTTAGTGTAGTTTGGAAATTAGACAAATGGACAAAAGTTTTATTCATATAACCTCAGTTTGCATTTTTTGTTATTCGAATTATGTTGCCATCTAGCCACCCAGTTTCAACAATGTAAACAGATGAAAAAATAAATGTGGCAATAGCGTGCAAAATGAAGCAGGAAGCTTGGAGCACAAATTCTGCAACTTAATCTTTTAACAATACGATGCTTTAATTATGGATAAGCGCTTTCGGTAGAGAGCAATCTCCCCACCTTCATCAGATCACAAAAAACACACAAAAAATGTAACAACACACACCCATATTTATACAAGTCCATATCAATCATTTAAGAAGATAATTATCACATTAACTACATTTAATACAATAAAAAAGTAAAAAGTAGTGTGTGGTGGTGAACCAGTCCACCTCATAATCTAAGCCATTCTTATTGAATAAACAGTTTACATATACTTCCATAAGTGTTTTTTATAAAGATATATTTTGCAAAAATATATATTCTTATTTTTGTATATTTACAAAATTTGTGAAAATTTTTTTTATATATATATATATATATGTGTCTATATGATGAATGCTTGTGTATATTATGTGTATTTTTAAATGCTTTGTTATGATGGCCGTAAACAAGCCCAATACTTATCGTGGTCTATGTAATTCAGTTAAATTGGTTTAATTAATTAAAGATGAATCTTCTTCTTCTTTCGGCTTTTCCCGGTTAGGGGTCGCCACAGCGGATCACCTTGTCCGCACATTAATTGGCAGTGGAGTTTTACAGTGTCGAGTTGCCAGCCCGGCACCCAACCTTCCACAGAAGGCACACTCACACACACACCTAGGGCCAATTTAGAGTGTCCAATCCACCTGAAGCATGTCTTTGGGATGTGGGAGGAAACCGGAGCACCCGGAGGAAACCCACGCGACCACAGGGAGGACATGCAGACTCCGCACAGAAGGCACCCCAGCCGGGGATCAAACCGGAGAACCTCTTGCTGTGAGGCGGCAATGCTAACCACTGCACCACCGTGGCCGCCCAATTAATTAAAGATGAATAAGAAAGATAAATAAGAAAACCTGAATGAACCACTCATACTTATTGAAGCTGTAAATATTCAAAAATTAAAGCTGTAAATATTAAAAAACACTTCATGGTAATAAACCTTAGAAAGTCATCGTGTGTAAGTTGTGTAATATGAAATCTAGAAAGTCTAAAAAGCAATAGAATAATGACAACAATATTGATAAAAATGCAATAAAATGCAATAAAATTGCAGTAAAAACTAAACTGTCCAAAAAACCATAAGCATTAAGACAGCATGCTTTAAATTAAACAAATGTATAAGATATACATCTATAAAAAACCAATTATGACTAATCTTGTGAGAAGTCTATACAAAGCTGAGGGAAAAGGAGGGACTATTTAATTGTAAATGTCGTTTCTAGAGAATTGACGTTACCAGATGTTTATCGAAGAATAAAGAGCACTGAGTAAAATGCTTGAGATAACTCAAATTAGCACAGTATTCACACATTATTTTTACTTCCCCCTGCTGGGAAACACTCCACTGAAGGCTGTCCATAGGATACCTAAAATCAGTTCTTTGTTCACTCTGTCTCTGTTGTAGTTTGTGGAACAGTTAAACAATTCTTAAAGTGTGTCATACAGTTTTCTTAACTTGGTTGTGCATCAGACTTTCTGTAAGATAAACCTCCTTTGAAAACAGCCACAAAATCAATACATCTTTGACTATGATACTAATCAAAAGGGATACTAGGGCAGTTTTTCCACTGTTTACATTATTGGTATATCTTTTGAGACATAGAAGTTTATAATGCATACCTAGAGGAAAAAGTTACTTAAAATTATACCAAACGCTGTAGTGTTAATAACATGTTAGTAGCAAAAGGGAGTCTCTGAAAACTTGATAAAAGTAATAGATAAAACAAATTGCAAAACAAAAAGAAGAAAAATTAATACATTGTGGAAGTCTTAAATGAACTGCTTAACAATGATAGGAATTCTTTTATTTATTTACTGTATTTTAAACCATGAAAACTGGTATAGGCAACTTATAGCCAGCCATATAATATCATGGGTTACATTTTGAAACAAAGTTGTAAGAGCCAAGTGAAACGTAGCAGAACACAAATTTTGAGCAAATCAGGATAAACTGATGTAAGAAGCAAAACCTCAGATTTTATGAACCCCCCCCATAACTAACTTGATAGTACATCCTGAAATGCCTTGTCAAATTATGTCAGAATTTTTAAATGTGTTTTTCTTCCTTGTGTCTGCTGACCCATCAGCTCTTCCATTACCAGCCAGTATATTTGTTCCTGTTTTTGTGAGAGCTGATCTTGGTAGGCTGTCACCCAGGCAGCCAACAAATGCATCACAACAAACACAAGAGTGCAATATTTGTAGGTCTATACTGCAGAACCTATACTTATCTGTATCTCTTACTTTTTCAATAGATATTGTAAAAGAGTGCATATGTAATCCACAAACTTGATCTGCCATTATTAACTTTTCATTTTTTCTTTCTTTTTGCTTAAAATGTACCTCTTGTTAGTCATTTGTGCATCAAGTTTTCAGGAACATACTTGTCACTGTATGTGGGGCCTTTCCAGATGCTAAAACAAATTCACTGTGCAAAATAAAAGACTGCATGTATAGAGAATAACATGCACTGCCACAGAAACAGTCCAGATGTTGTGCAAAACCATAATGAGGATTTCCTGCATGATTATGCTAATTTAAGTAAAGGTCTTAAGATATTTGCCAGGAGGACATCATTATCAAAGAAGACCTGATGTAGAGCAAAGTTCATAGGTTGGTACTAGGCTATCGGCCCTAGGGCCTATACAAGCCTAGCCATAACAGTTCCCTGGCTATTTCTTCCCAGGAAATTTACTTCCCTGGTCCCCTGTCTAGCAGGGTGACTGACATGATCCCCGGGGTGAATTTCTTATCTCCCATCCAGTTGTCAAGGTTCCTTTTGAAGAGGGCCAAAGAGGCACTCTGCTTAACATATATGAGCAGTGTATTCCAGAGTATGGGGAGTCTCTGGGACAGGAACCTATCCCTCCAGCATGTTTTGTTCATTGTGATGACCAGGTTTAAATCCCTGGAGCATGTGGCTCTGAGGGATTGGGATTACTTTAAATGTAGCATGCCCAACAGCTCTGGGTTTGACATGGCCTTGTATGTTAATCAGAGATCGCCTCTGAGTAGATGATATGCGACAGAGTATAGCTAGAGTTTTTTAAGTCAGTCAGCATAGAGCATCTGCTTTAGGCCTGTGATTCTTATAGTGTGGTTTTTCTGCGGCCTTTCCAACTGTTGCAGATGTCTTGTGAGGTACATACCAAATGGGGCGTTGTACTCTATAATGGGTCTAATGAGGGATGAGTACAGTGGAACAATGACCTCCTTTCTCCCGGATGAAAAGCCCTTAGTAATAATAGCAATAAATGATCCTTGAAAAGTAACAGTAACACTCAAAGATAAACATGACTAGGGACTGAAATGAAAGGTGAGCTTAGATATTATTAAGAAGCAATTAGAGGCAATAGAATGTTTGTCTAGTATGATCACTCTTCTAAAGAAAGATGAATTTTTACATTTCTGCCGATCTGCAAGATCTGAATAAGTTGATTAAAAGAGAGAATCATCCATTGCTTATAGCTGACAAATAGTCTTAAGAATAACAAAATGTTAAGTTCTGTTCAGCACTAGATGCAAATGCAAACCATGTTTTGTGTGGCTGACAATACTGGATGAAGAAACTCCAGATTGCTTATATTTAATGTACCATTAGGAAAGCACAGATTCCTTAGGCTTCTGCTTGGTATTTACTCAGTTCCAGAGATGTTCAAAGAGCTGCCATACATGTAATTGGACTGGAAGGTGTTCTGGGCATAATTAGTGACACATCAATGCAAGGCCAGACAAAAAAAGCAGCATGACAAGAGACAGATACAGCATAATGTCAAGCTAAATAAGAATACATGTAAAATATGACTGACACCTTTTAGTTTCAGAGGATAAGAAACCTGATTAAGAAAAATGTGAGCAATTATGCAAATGCCAAGGTCACTAGACAAAAAAGTGTCACAGAGGTTTCTAGGAATTATGCAATATCTTCCAAAGTTTGTACCTAATGTGCTTGATATAACCATTCCTCTTAGAAAGCTGTTAGAGTAAGATATAGCTTGGATGGACTTAAAACTATGAACAGGAAAATATTTTCTAAATGTGGCACTCAAATGTAATGATTGCCTGAGTGCTGAGCACCATTCCTTGTGGGCCTAACTCGTGGTATTCTTACAGCTTTAGTATTTGAAAGATGCTGAGTTTAATAATTGGGTGAATCTGTGTGAAATAAGAACTAGTATTGAAAGTAAATTAGACAGTGCTATTGGAAAGATAGACAGCATAGCTGGGTCAAGGTAACCCTATGGCAGACTCTACATATGGTACATAAAGACCTTGATAATCCAAGAAAAGCTGTTAGAAGAGTCCATAACAACTCTTTTAAGTGATGATGTTCAGTTGCATGACAGGGAGGTGGTTTATTTAAAAGGGGAAATCACACCTCTGCATGTGAAACTGGAAGACCTGTAAGGGATTGTACAAAGAGGGGAACTTCAGAACTGTAGGTCTAGAGGAAGGCAATGAAAGCTCTGATATTGCTGTATGTGCAGAACAATGGCTGGAGGGCTTATTAAAATATTATTTATGCGATTGCTCATGTTGACTCAGCCCAGATGAGAGGAACGAAAGATTAGCAAGGGACGATAAATCCTAGTCATATTGTTGTTACATATCATGCACACAGGATGAAGGAATTGATGAGTTAAGAAGTAGTGCTCATCTGTGGACTGATGATGGGCAGAACATGGGTGAGAGTGGTGGAGGATTTAGCTCAAGCTACTCAGATTACAGATGTGGATATGCCCTTTAATTGTAGAAAGCAGCTGAGATTTGTGGAGGCCAGTATAGAAAAGGAGGAGGATGAGGAGGAGAGAATCAGAATGAGACAGAGGTTCAACATTCCTACTTGAAAAAGTATCATTATAGGTCTCTCGTGAAACAGCACCCCCCTACAGTAAGTGACACAATCATATAAACTAAATGAGTTTGTTTCCAGGGATCGACTATTGATGCTACTGGGATGATGGATGGTGCAAATAAGGAAATAAATAAGAAGCAATTTCAGTAAAAAGGACAAGGGTGAGGATCTATCACTAGCTGTCTAAGAGAAGCCTGATGCTGTACTTGATGGGGAAGATGGCTGCGTTAGTAATGTTCTTAAATTAGTTACGGTAAAAGGGATAAGGCTAGGAGTCAGATTTACCCTTATAACCCCTCTTCTTTCCCATATTTTCTTTTTTTTATGCTGTCCTGAGCAGTCCATGAAGAGAGAGAGTGATAAAGAAATCTGCCAGGAAAATGTCATTGACAATAACCTGTAAGAGAAAAATGGAAGGAGAGATAGTGACTGGGTTATCATGTGTGTTAGGGAACTCTGTCAAAAGTATGAATTCTGAGTCTATAGTGTTTTTATGAAAGTGAGTGACCTACTAAGGAAAGACATACAAGATATAAACAAGCAATAATACCTGACAAGGTGAGCATTACAGGGGAATATTGGACTGTCCAGGGATATTGTGAGGCCTGATGCATGTGATGTCAGGATTTCTTATCTCTGTAAGGTTTATGATTTCTTCATAGTGGTCATCCTGGGGGTATTGTAGCACTTAGAAAATGGACTATCTGTTAAAATGCTTTTGTATATTTTATTATTAGTGCTATATAGTTTCAGTATATGTTATAGTTTTGATATAAAATAATTCCTCTGCCTAATATTTCAGACTGAGTATAGGATATGTAATTGTTGCTGGAAGAAGTATTTTACAGCCAAAATATAAGTTACATAACTATTTAATAATGTCTATATGCATACACACTCACGTAAATACTCAGATATAAATATACACATAATTACAGTTTCTCTTTTATACATGTACAGAAACTCAGGATGCACTCACACACACACACATACACACACACAAACACACACACGCACACACACACACACACACACACACACACACACACACACACACACACACACACACACACACATATGCAGAGGCAAAGATATACAGACTCACACACATATGCTGTCAAACAAACACACACATGCACAAATGTACCCAGCACTTTGACTCTACACATGTCAGATGTCTTATTATGATCAAATGAAGAACTGCATAAGTAATAGAACCAGTAATATACAGTGATGTCAGACCCATACAGTGAAAAGCATTGCAACTCTCTCTTCTTCACACACATATACTCATACACACACAGAATTATTCACCTTGTTGATTGTGTGCAGCTTTAATGTCTGATTGTGATCTGTTGAATGGATTTATGCATAAATAATAGCCACAGTGATATATTTTAATTTGCTGTTGTCATTCACAGTGATTACCCTTATCATTATGCGCATGTGAGCACACACACACACACACACACACACACACACACACACACACACACACACACACACACACACACACACACACACAAGCATTAGATCTTATTTTTTTTTTTTTCAGTGCTCAATAAATGCAGTTTTTTAACAGGTGCTGTTAATAAGAAGAAAGAAAATGGCAGGACTTTGTAACTTCTGCTACAGTTATTTGCTGTGATTCTGTTTTTTCCCCTCTCTTCCTCACTAACTGTGGTTTCCAAGAGCCACATTTAGTGAGGGGAAGGGAAATGGCAGTTCCAAAAAAGATTTCAGTCATGGTACATGCATTTTGTGCTAGTTTGGTGAGTTTCTTTAACTGGGCATTACCTGTACGGTAATGTCTCACTTCGGAATGTTGAGCATCCAATGGGAATCACTGATTCACCGAGTCCATTTTCTAGTGCTTAGTAATTTAACAGCAGCACACTAAGAAGATTGTGGTATCAAGGCATTTGTAATAATTATTAAGGCAAATTATTTATCTGAAGATTGAAACAAGATAGTTTTTAATCTTTAATAGAGGTGGACTGCATTTAATGATCTGTATACAGGTTTCTGTATTATGTTGTTTTAAAATCAATAAAGGAGATTTTCAAAAAAAATATTTATTTATGGTTTGAATCTTGTTTCATACTCAGTGGGCTCATGGACCTATATCGATCCAGCTTTTACAGTCATTGTTGTATTGAGACTGATTGTACTTTGCTAGTTACTGATCTCATGGTCATTAGAGATCAGTGTTTCTTCTTTCTACTGGTCTTGTCTAATCTCTTGGCAGCACATGACACTTTGGATCTTGGTATCGCAGTTGATCATTCACAATCTTACTGTAGTATTTTATCTACTGTGCTAGCCTGGCCTAACTTCTACCTTTGTGGTCATACACAGATACTGGTTTAGAAGTCTTAACTCCTCTTGCTCCTACTATCTGGGGTGGTGGTTACCCAAGATTTCAGTCATGGGTCTTTGACTTTTTACTGAATTTATGTTGTCCCTTAGAGATCTTATTAAGAGGTTTGGCTCACCATTGCTATGCTAAGATATTCACCTTCACCACTCCTTCCCACAGGAACTGCAGCTAATGTGTATTTCCTGGTGGATGGTTTGAAGGCAGGTTTTTCTTGGTTTACTAATAAATGGCTGAAACTGAATACCTCCAGAACTGAAGTCTTTAGCGTTCATGCCATACTGATAGATTTCTCAGCCTTACCACTAACATGATTTATTGTTTGCAGAGACAGTAGCCTCATCTTTGTGCAAAGGTGATAGCAAAAGTCTTCAATAACCATCTGATATTTAGAGTCTATCTTTCTGCCATATTAAAAACATTTTATTTTCATCTGAGAAACATTGCTTCCACAATGGGCTTCTTAACACTGAGATAGACTACTTACAGTGACTGCAAATCCTTACAGCCTAGTTAATTATTGGACCATATCATTTCCAGCACATTACCTCCATGCTATGAAGGCTGTACCAGCACTTTGTCTGATTTATGTAATATTCAAAACCTTAGTGTTGGGCTTTTTATCCTTATATAACTTGAGTCACTCTTACCTGAAGGACCTGACTGTCATTTAGTGTCCTTCATGTGTATCATGCTCTGGTGCTTTGGGGCCACTAGTAGTTCAAGAGGCATGGCTTGAATATTGTGATGTATGAACTTTTGATTTTCAGGCTATGCCCTTCTGAAACCTCCTACGTTGGTCATTAAGGAAGTGTTCCACATTGGCCTCTTTCAAGACATCACCAAAGTCACATTTATTTGACCTGGCTTTCTGTAACAGCCCTGTGCTCTTAGGCATATTGCTTGTTTTGCTTATTAAATTTACATTTTTTTCCCTTTGCATTTAGTGTTTTATGTTTTATATAATACTTAGCTGGTAAGCAGTTAAAAAATATGAAAATGAATTTTGAACACCTTTATTTTGTCATAATTACAAAGGGGAGGACACAGTTTTAAAACAATCATGCAATATTGAGGAGCAGTAAAAATAATTTGAGAAACCTTATTTAAAAGATTACTCAAATTCTATTAAATATTATCCATCAAGGGGACATGGATTATTAAATATGCTAATAAAGATCAGTTCTGCAAGTACACATTTAACAATGGGAGCTTTGGGAACCATGATTAAATATTACTCCAACGGTCATTCAGCCTGCATATTTCATTATTAAGAAATGTTGGCAATTACAACAAAGTCAGCAAAAAAGCCGTTTAGTGATGTATTTGAGGTACAGATGTGAAGTGGTTTCAATGCTTATTAGGATTACTGGTCTGAAAGCCATAGAAAGAATTGAGGAAAGTGGGTGCTTATCCCACCTTCAAAGTTTTAGGGAATGTGATCAGCCCTGCAGTTGAGGTGCCAGACTGAGGAAGCAGTATTACCAATCATTCACAAGTAAATTGCGACTGCTTAAATGATAGCCAGTCACTATTTGTTTGTGTTTGGAACTGCAACAAGGAGCTAGTAAATGTGTGATACAGTTTAGCAAAGGTTTTTGACACAGTTTGAAAATGAACTGTTACACTAATACATAATAGCTCTTTGCCCAGTGTGAAGATTTATCTTACTAAGTCAGCAAATTGAAGCAAAGCAAGGCCCTATAGAAGCTGGTTGCTAAAGTTTAGCAAAGGTGTTGAAAGAACAAAAAGATATTCTGTATCTACTGGACTAGTACTGAAGATGATACCTCACTTATAATATTTTGATTTATTTTTGGCGAATACATTTGTCATGGACCTTTCTCCTGCATTTTTCAATTCCCATGTAACATTTGTGGATTTGTTTCAGCACTTCTCTCCCAAAGTCCCTCTGATATCATAACAGAATTCATAACTTGAATGCCAAGCCTTTTCATGAACATCTCTCAGAAGTGCACATGCAGTATGCATCAGCTTTTAAGAATTTTATACTATGTTCAGAGTACAGCATTATAGCTTAACTTGCATCCTTTCAATTCCCAGTAGGCAATCATTAAACCATTAAGGACTTTGCAAACAGTGCTACCACTGGTTTGATCAGCTTCTAGAATGGCAGTTTGCCTTCCAACAAACTGATGAAATTATTGAGGGTTGGGAGGGTGGCCTAATGGTTAAGGTGTTTGCCTTACAAATACAAGGTGCAGGGTTTGAGTCTCACAAGGGATAATTGGCTAGGCTTAAAATGGCTCGCAAGATTAGTTAGCTTAGTACTAATCTATGATGGGATTACACATGCAGGTATGATGCTATGTAATTTCTTTTTGGGTTGGGCATAGCTGGTTTCTACATTGATACTGGTTGCCATTTGTTATATTTCTAAAGCAAAAAATCTCTGAGGGCTATTTGGAATGCATGAGATTTTGATGGGCCTTTCTGGCTCATATAAATTCAGAACTGGTTCTTTAATAAGAATGCTTTTCAGATACTGCCAAAACTGCTTTGTGATTCCATTCCACTTTGTTTTCTTTCAGCTAGAATTCTTAATGGAGATATTTCTCTGAGAGGTTCAATATGAGTTTTTTTCCAGGTAGTTCATCATTTCCCAAACCTTATGGAGGTCCTTCTTAATTTGTGAGTTTTGCATGTTTTTAATATTATGAAATCTTCATAGAATCTGGTCAAACACCTCACTGCTAATTATGGCCACATAAAGGAGTCAACTATGTCACAACCATATCTTCTCTCAGCTTTACATTTGTTTTGTGTGTAACATCACAATCCTCCTTCATTGTTACCAAAACAGTTAAATTGTCCATCGATGGGTTGACTATGTCTTCAGAAGTAACACAAATGGCTTTGTGTTATGCTTCTGAAGCAGTGGCAATCTCAAATGGAAGCTGCATGGAGCTGTGTCTGACATACGTTGTATTAAAAGTACTCCATTTTTAGATGGTGTTATACCACATCAACTGCCAAAGTCCAAGGATGCATTTAGTTTAACTAAATACCTCATTAGCAAACTTTGAAATTATTTTCTCATGCAAGAGAAGTTTGGCAAATGCAACTTCAAACTGAACTTTAGCTTTATTAGATCTTAGATCATGTTCTGTTACACAAAGATTAAGGAAAGTATAGAAAGCAAGTACATCGTTAACAGAATGTTATTGGGCATACAAAAACTCGAAGTAAACAAACCTAATTGCAGTGAATAAATACTATAACAAATATTATACCATGATCCCCAAAAACACGCGCATTGCTTGATTGGCCAGCTTGTGTTGTAATCTAAGTTAATATAAAAGAAAAAATTAAGTTCGCCTTTTTTTTTCCATTTAAATAACTTTTTTACAACACTTAATCGCTTTACATGGGTTTAATATATAAAGCGAAAAGAAAAACGCTAAACGGAGATCTGCTTATTTTATTGCCTTTAATGTTATCACCCAAATTAAACCCATTTACAGCGTAAGCAAAAAAAACGGAGAAAGCAAGATCTCCTAGCTTTTAATTTTCTGTTTTTTGAATTTAATATTATAAATTTAAAAATAAGCAGTTTTAAACTAAGCAAATATTTTAAGAATTTAAATGTTTAATGTATTATAAATTTAACATACACTAAAATTAACACATCGAAACATCACGGGGAAAGCAACGGAGATCTGCCTGATACAACACTGATGTTGCTCATGCCGAATGCGATAAAGCGCCAGCGCCAATAGCATATTCAGAACTAACAGGCAGATATAAAGACATCTCATTAAGAAATTGCATAGTTATAGCATTAATTAAGTAATAAATTTTAGAAGTAATGGTTTCTCTTTTTAGCAATAACGGTCTTGGCCCAACTCCATCCAACCACTTCTGGGTGTGGGTAATGCTAAATTTACCACTTCAACCGGGCTTATAGCCTGTATTATAACTGCCACAGATTTCAACCAACACTATAACAGTTTAACTGGAAAGCATAACTTCCACATACAGGACATTTAGCAAGAGTAAGAAAGAAATTACAGGAAAGAACAATACTCGTACATGCAAAATTTATTAAAAGCAACAGGTGATAATTTAACCACACAGAACTACTGAAAAGGATGAAGTTTGGATCACATGGGATCATCGAATACCAACAGTTAAGAAAACAGAAATAAGAAAACCAGATATAGTAATCAAGAAAAAAGGACAAAAGTAGCATTAATCATTGAAATAGCTATACCCAACTAGTGTCCTAGGTATTGAGAGACCCAAAGTCATACAAATACCAGGATTTCCAAATAAAAACTAGAGCAATGTGGAATATAGATATCCTCAGAGAGTTCCAGCAGGATTAAAAGCAACAGGACTAATAAGAAAGAATTTTCAAACATATATAAACATGTTACAAGTATATGTAACCCCATATGAACTGCAGGAGACAATTCTGAATACATTGTGGGTGCTCAGAAGAGCACTACAGGTAAACATTAAAGACTGAAGCAATACTAATTTCTTGAACTCTAATAAGACCCTGACTAAAAAACAGGGTCCATCCCTGTCACGGTATTAGAAACCCAAAGCATTTGGAAAAATAAAGAGATAAAGCATTGAAGCTTCCAGCTCTAGGCTTGCACAGCAAAACCCAATGAACTAACAGTTTTGAAGTCTGTGAAATTCAGTGAAAACATTAGGATATTAAAAATCCTTGTAAATTCCTTGCCATTCTAAAGGAGGCCACAAGCAGACCAAGAACGTGTCTTGCAAGAAAAGTACAAGTTCTGTTTGATTGCTTTTCTCAGATACTGATTATTCATACAAGTTCTTGTATTTTTTTTATTTTCTCGCTTACATTCATTGGAGTACTATCCTACTCCATGGTGATAGTAGACCTTTTGTATGAAGGCTTAATTTTTTTCTTGTGCTTAGTTTGTAATATTTGCAGTTCATATACATGAATCAGACTGTTCCTTCAAAATGCATACTTCTTGCAACACTTCTAGCATTATTCCAGATGCCACGCTCTGTTATTATTTTAAATTTGTTTACCACAAAGCAAATGATTTAGAATGACATAGTGAAGTTTCTTAATACATCAATCAGTCATTGCACAACTACAGCCACTGCTTAGTTGTGAACACATATTGTGTCTCTCTCCCTCTCTCACACACACAGACACAGACTCACACATACGCACACACAAATACACACCATGTAGAAAGACCATAACATTATCAGATGATGCCTGATTCATTGGTCAGGCATAACCATGTGGTATCTTCACTGACATTTGAAAGGAGCCATTAATTGTGACTTACCGAAGAAAGAACTTCCTGGGAGTAATCAGTAGATAGATAAATACAGTAGAAAGATGCTCCCAGGAGAGTGAGAACAATTAAATTTAGGAAAACTCGTATACTGTAGAGCACTGCTTGCTGGGAAATTGTCCGTTCCGCCATTTGTTTGCGCATTTTCTCTTCTTCAAGCTCCATCTGTAGTAAATCAGAAAAAAAATAATTAGAAATAAAGTTCTTAGAATGCATTCTTACCTAGTAAGGTATGCTATATGCCTCAGTTCTCTGTGCTGCTTTTCACTGTGTATCCAAAATGGTTGCTTTTCACTTGCAGTTATTAAGAGCACATTTACCACAATCATTACATCTTTGTGTGGATTCTGTGTGCATCATGCCTTTCCGCTTGCCATTCACATTACAGTCCTCACCTGTTAACTGTTCCAGTCCAAAGGACTAGAGCCTGCATAGTTTTATTTATTTATTTCCATTTGGTTGTTTATCAGGATTGTAAACCCCTTTCTCAGAGGAGGCCCAGGGAAAAAGCTCCAAGGATACACAATGAAGTTATACACATGCATTAGAGAAATACAGTAATTACAAAGAATGTGTGACACTATACATTAGAGAATGTAATAGAATTTATGTATCAGCTGTAAAAAAAGATTGCTCTTTGAATATGATAGGCTGTACAACAAATGAAGCACACAGAAAAAGGTTGTCTTGCATCTAATGTATTTCTGATAAACAGAGAATAGGGAGGTAGAATTTATTAGGAACACTGAGTAGGAAAGGGAAAAAAGCAGTAGGAATAACATGTTTAGGATGCTATGGAGTGCAACAGAAGAGAGGTTTGGGGTGAACAGGTTGGAATTTGTATGATTTAATATGAGCAGAATAGAGCAGGGATGACAGTTATGTGAGTAAATATAATTGTGAATGTGGGACAAAGTCAAGAGAAGCTTCAGTTCTATTTGGATGTTATGCACGTTTTTAGCTTGCGAAGAAATACGTTGTGATTATGGCCTGCCGTGGAATAGCTGCATCATACAGGTTATATACATGCTGCATTGTCCCATTATTGGCAAGACTGGTTAGATAAGGTGAAAGTCCCTACACATTTTTGGCCTTTATGTACAAAATCACTTCTTTCTAAACAATCTAAAATGCCCATTTTGCTGCACCGATGCTTCTTGCTTTATGTCTGCCTAGCCTACAATTTTATCTGGACACTGCTTTTAGATTTGTAGCTTTACTGTTCAGGTATGAAGTATAACAGAAACCTTATACAGCGGCACTACTGGAAACATTCAGAAACTATTAAAATACATTTGCAATGTCAGAATTTTCTCTTCCTGCATCAGTTGTATAGATATACCAATTACTGTCATACTATATTGGTTTAGCTCATGGTTAAATTCAGTTATGACAGGAGACACTGCATTTCCTTACATCATTAAAGCTGTTATTAACAAATCACTCAGAGATGGTTTTATTGTTAGTAATATCATCCCTATTGTGAAACATAATCCTGTGTGAGGTGTTCCTAAAGTAGTTCTGTCTGTTTAGAAAATGTTTTCTAGTTGTCTTTTGTGAACCCTACTAACTTATGTTCATATATATTGTGTTAGCTTTCTTTTTGTTTTTCTATAGTAGAGCTTTATATCTTTTGCATCTTTCTTTGTCCTGACCACTAGGAAATTGACTGCAGATTTGCCTTTGATGTCATTATATAATTTGTTCAAACTCCTGCTCCACCATGTTGGTTAATGTTTTTTTTTTGGTAACCCCGGCTTAGACATAAGTTGTTGTGGGTTGGCATAAGTGTTAAAGTGTTTACATCACAGACAAAAGTACAGGGTTTGATTCTTACCTTTGAGGGAAATCGTCTAGGCTAAAAATGACACAAAAGGGCAGCTAGCCTAGTACTTACCTATAAAACATTTGGGAATATATTAGATGAACGAAAGTTCATCTTAGCTAACACTCACATGAGCGAAAATTGCGGAACTCGAAACCACAATTGTGAGATCACAGTACAGTGAATATGGGAATATTTGGCCTTTCCTCACTGTAGTGCGATCTCGGAGTTGGACTATATATTTAGCGGGGGGTGCAGCCCCCCACAATTGCAGTTTTGAGTTCCTGGATTTTCGCTCATGTAAGCGTTCGCTAAGATGAACGTTCGTTCATCTAATATAGACCCAAACATTCATAGCAATACAACTGTATTAATAGTCTCATTATCTAGACAGCCATCGATAATGATTTCCTTGCATAAAGTGCTGGGTCAGCCCATCTGGGATATGTTTTGTATGTACAATGTTACTGTATCAAAAGATTGGAAAGAGTTCAGAGGCAAAGAAATTTAAAAAAAATATATAAAACTATAGGTCAATGAAGACTGCCACAACAATTGCTTACAAATATGTGACAAGATATCAATCCTTATTAATTAAAACTGAAATATATAGGATTGTTGATAAAGGAAACTATTTTATAATTCAATCAGATTTCAGAATCAGTTTCCAATAAGGCTAAGACAAGCAAATAGTTTGAACATTTTTAAGGGCTCATTAGGTGAGTGGTTTTGGGCTGTAAACATACACACCTTACAGTTTTGGATGTACATTGTTTGGTAACCCCTGCTGAGGTTTTGAGCCTTTTCAAAAGAAAATCACTGTAACACTTTTAACACTGAGGCTTTAGTGATATGGGCTGTTTAGTATTAAAAAAAGATTTCCTTGCATTCATTCTCTAATAATGCAACTCTCTTTCTGTATGTGCCAAATCCCATGTTTGCTCTAAAATCAGCAAACTAAGCCAGTAGCCACAATGTTCACAAAAAACATCCTGTATACAACCCACATATCTCATTTATCTTAAAACATGACCTACCATTACAAATGAATTGCATCAGGAGGGTGTCTACTCCAGTTTGAAAGTTAAATATGGTTAAAGTATCAGCTTGCTATTTTATTTACTTTTAGAATTACAGTCACAAAAGTATCTCACTCAGTGTGATGATTATCCTAGTTTACGGTATACCTTGGAACAAAATGACAAACACCTAATTGATTTAAGGTTTAATAAAAAAATCCAAACTCCAAGAGAATTTCAGCAGCAGCTTAAGCAATACACATAGGTTATCAGCTGAGAAAGCTGAGAAACTTCTAATAGCACAGCACAGTACATACAGCAAACCATGCCAGATTGCATATGTATGATTGAGTTAAGTGTGTTATTCTGGACATTCCAGGACGATCTTGGAAAATATTTTCAGTATTATAAAATGACTTTGTGGAGTAAGTATGACTCAAAATGCCCACGCTATGTGTCCATCTCTGACTTCAAAGGCTAGTCGCTGGAGCAATGTACCATACATAATGGATCAGATCTTTTAGGCATAGCTTTCAAGACATATTTGTGAACCTGATTCAGAATTACACCTTTGTTACTCCAGTGTTCCATGTGCTCTTTTTATGCAGGTATACTCAAAGGATCATAGGATGTTACTAGGCTAATGGCCTATAGCAGTTTTAAACCTGGCCTATCATGTCCCAATTTTCCCAATTGTCATTGCCCATGGGCTAGAATGGCTTTGGTATATGCCTGTGTCTTAGGGCATCTGCAAACTGCCCCTGTCCGTAACGGCCACAGGTGACAAGCCAGGGTGAATTTGCGAGTTCCCATCTATTGGTCCAAACGACATTTGAATAACTTAGGAAAGAGCTCTGTTTCACATTAATGAGGAGTTTGTTTCAGAGAAGGGATAATCTGTGAGACACATACCGCTCCCTCCAACATGTTTTATTTATGTCAAAGACAAGGTTTAGATCTTTAGCTTGAGTAATTCTTGTGCTGTTTGTTTTGTGAATGTGTAGATCCATCAGGACTGGATCAGAGAATGCCTTGCAAATTAGGCATAGATTGCCCCTCAGTAGTCTGTAGGAGACTGGGAACAGAGACAGGCTTTAAGGTAGTCCTCATAGGATATTATTTACACCCTGTATTCTTTTAGGGAGGAACATCTTTGGCCATTGCAGCTGTTGCGAATGCCTGGTCAGGTACATGTCAAAGGGTGCATTGTACTTGATTATGGGTCTAATGAGGGCTGAGTATAGTGGGACTATTATCTCCTTAGATCTAGATGCCATCCCCTTACTTATAAGTTGCGCCATATAGAAGGATTTTCTCAGTACCATGGAGACATGGTGATCAAAGTTCAGGTTACTGTCAATCTGAGTTCCCAAGTCCCTTGCCACTGGGTCTTCTCTTAGTGGAGTGTTATCAATACTGTAATTTGCAGGAGTGATTGTCTTCTCAAAGAAAATAATTATGCACTTTATTGCATTGAGCTTTAGGCCATGATTCTGGCACCACTTATTTGTCTGTGTCAGACCCTCCTGGAGAATATCTACATCTTTGGGGATTTGATAATTGCACACAACTTGCAGTCACCAGCAAATCTGGTCTGTCAAAGGCCCTCTGAAAAGTATATTCTAAACAGGAGAGGTCCCAGTACCAAGCCCTGTGGAATACCACTACTAACATGCCTCTAGATGGATGTGGATTCCTCCTACCCTAACTTCATGTGTCTAATCTGTAAGCCTATTTGGTTTGTGAGTTTTCCTATAATACCTGAGTGAGGTGTTGTGTCACATGCCTTTGCTAGGTCAGGGTAAGTAATATGTACCATTTTGCCTATGTCCATGGCTCTAGTGACCTTCTTGAAGAAGTCTACCAAGTTTGAAGATTTCCTTTGTCTTTGTTTATCAGGTCCAAGATAATTCTTTCTATGGCCTTGCATATAAGACTAATCAAACTTATGGGTCTGTAGTTCCCTGGGTCTGTTGATGGTCCACCTTTGTATAAAGGAATGACTGTTACTATCCTTCATTTCAAAGGGATGAAACCTGCCTGGAGGCTGTGGTTGAACAGAGATTCTAGTGGGCCTGACAGGGCATGTTTCAAGCAATTTAGAAGTCATCCTGGGATATTATCAGGACCCACTGATGCAGTGTTTTTAGCTTAGGAAGTGCAGTGAGAACCTGTTGTTTAGTCATAGTTGGGATGAAAAGGTAGAGGCTATTTCCTGGGGGTGGGGGGTGGGGATGATAAGGGGTAAAATTGGAACTAAATGTATTGGCCAGCAAATTTGCTATATACCCTGGTTCAGTATAGGAAATCTCATTTACTATTAGTTCAGCACACTGTCGGGTGTTCCCCTTAAGGCTGCATACATAACTGAAAAATAGTTTAGGGTTATCCTTAGCCTGGGAGTCTATTTTGCCTCAGTGTTGGCTTTGGTGGAATTGATTAGTCCTCTGAGTTGTTTGTTGAACTGATGAGGGAGGTTTTTTTTTGTGTTTTGGGCCTAGCCCATCCTATTTTTGGAAAGTATTTTCTTTTTTTTGTTGTTGCTGTACAACCTATTTATACTGGGGGTCCATCAAAGGTGCTTGTTTTTAAAGTTTGTCTTCAGTTTATTTTGGTTTGATACTGCTGTTTCTATGCAGTCATTTACATTTGTTATAGGGTTTCTGTAAACACTTCTGCATAGGCCACTGTGACAGTGTTCTGTGAGTTTGAGGGGCTTGGAATTTAGCTTTGCCATCACTTAATAGGAGGTAGTATAGTCTTGGAGAAATTCTTAAAGGCTCTGGGGTTTGCTAGAAGTTCAACCATTGTATTTATTTCAAGGGTAACAACTTTGTGATCTGATCAGTGAGGACATTAAACATGGGTGGGGAAGGTGCGCAAATTTCACTCATATTTCTGCGTACCGGATCCAGGATATTTGCACCCCTAGTAGGTGTGCAGACTAGCTGTTCCAGGGTGTTTGACAAAATCCTGGAATCTTTGAACCTGCATGTTGCTGGTTGTGTATGTATCCTAGTTTATGGAGGGATAGTTGAAATCACCCTTGAATATGATGCTGGGCTGAATTGTGAGTAACTCCAGTATGTTCAAGTGCTTGGTAGGGTTAGCCTGGGTCATAGACAGGGACCTATAGCTAGCAAGGATATAGTATGGAACTTTAAGGTTATTTGGAGATGGGGTAGCTCAAGCACATCATATTATTTGACCAGTCTTGAAATGTGCTTAATTTTTATGTAGATTGATATACCTCTTCCTCTTGTCCCTTCTTGTGAGGTGTCTGTGGAAGGCATTATAGCCTTGTGCTGCCTTACATGGCATTAAACCATGTCTCAGTGACTGCATAGATGTCAGCATTCTCCAGGGTGAGGAGTGCTTCTGGGGAGTGGAGCTTCTTGTTGAGACTCCTAGCATTGAGCAGTAACACCTTTAGTTTATCTTGCATAGAATTTAGGTTCATAGGTTGGTACTAGGTTATCGGCCCTAGGGCCTATACAAGCCTAGCCATAACAATTCCCTGGCTATTTCTTCCCACACTATTTACTTCCCTATGTTGGAAGGGTTATCAGATTGGCATTGCCTAAAAAAGGCACTACAGGGATGGATAATGTTTTGGCTAATATCCAAACGTCTAGTGGAGATAGGTGCAGACCATCCCTGGGAAAGCAGCATGATCTGCCAATTATGTTCTCCCAAGTTGGCAAATATTGGATCCCCTTAGAATAACACCAATAGCCAAGCCAATTGTTAAAGTCAATCATCTTCTGTTTGTATTGTGGCATCATCCTTGGAAAAGGTAGAATGCTGCTCAGTGCAAGTTCATACCTGCCTGGGACACATAGTCTGAAAGATCTAGCCTGTCTCTCTTCATATGGTATATTTCAGGCCATTAATAGCCACATGGACTATGACAGAGTCATACTGTTGTTTGTGTTTCAGTGTCCTGAATGCATGTGTGATCTCGCAGATCCTTGCCCCTGATATACAACTGACTGTGACTGTATCCTTGCTCAGCCTGGTGAAGGAGGCATCAGTGTGTCTCACAATAGAGTCTCCAATGACCAATATATTGGGGTGTGTGTGGAGTTTTCCTTAAGGGCTTACAGGCTGAGATGTTGTGAGATGTGGTTGTATGTGCCCTGGGGAGTATTGTCTTTGTAGAGTGTTTTGGAGGTTGCTGAGGTCACCATATGGGAAGCCTTTGAGGTTTGGGTAGATTCCATTTGGGAGCCTCAGCATTTGTGTCTGACCATAGTAGGTGTAGTGTGCATGTGTGTGTGTGTGTGTGTGTGTGTGTGTGTGTGTGTGTGTGTGTGTGTGTGTGTGTGTGTGTGTGTGTGTGTGTGTGTGTGTGTGTGTGTGTGTGTGTGTCTGTGTTTGCACGCGTGTGCATGTGTTACTGGCAACCAGTTTGGAGAAATCAGTGTCTGCATGTGAAAGTTTTGCCTCCAAAGACATAGTGTCATTACATCTCTCACATAATGTGTCAGTCTGTTTAAGAATAAGGTGGTTATCAGTAAACATGGGACAAATGCTACATTGTCTCAGGATGCCCATTTTCACCAGGCCGGCTACAGAGACAGTAGGAAAGTGTACATGCATGGGTGCGAATCCTCTTTTTTGTGATCTATGATGGGTGATGCAGTCGGGTTTGGAGTTGTTAGATTTGGGGGAGAGATATATGATTGATCTTAAACAACACTCATAGGGTAATGCTTCTTGGTGGGCAAACTAACAGCTCTACACTCAGCTAGATAGTTGAGAAAATAATAGGGGAAGTTTTATATGATAAATTGTATAACATATCCATGACTATAAAAAAAGTCCACAAAAAACTAGGAGCGTTATACAGAAATAAGCAATTTCTCACCAAAGCAGCAAAGATTTCAATAGCAAATTCCCACCTTATCTCCACCCTACTTTATGCCTCTCCAATATATACCAACCTAAGGCAATGTGATCTAAACAAGCTAGAGACCTGCTACAACAAAATCGCCAAATCCGCCACAGGGGCATCCTACCATAGTCACCACTGTCTCTCACTTGCTGAACTGGGCTGGCTTGAACTCCCTCACCTCCTTCAGTGGTATCAACTCTCACTCACCCACAAACTAGTAAACCATCCACTAAATGTTCCATCCCTCCAGAATCTACTCCAACCCTATTGCACCACCAGACCACTAAGATCCAGCAGCAAAAATCACTTGCAGATCACTAAAGCCAATAACTCTGCTGGTGAAGCACTATTCTCTTGCACCATAGCCAAATTATGGAACTCACTCCCACCCACAATTACCTCCATACCATCATGCACCCACTTCAAAACTTTACTAAAAGCGCAACTAAAAACATGCTGGCTCTGCCCTTGCAACTCCCACTCTAATATCATCCACCCCATCCAACCACTACCTTTCTTTCCACTCCACTAACTACCTTGATTATAGCAAGCTCAGGATAAACAAGTGCCTACTTCAGGCTCATAAGCCAGTGCTTATTATACAGCATGAACTTCTTCTTCTTTGTAACATTTGTTAATGTCTGGTATGCACTTCACAGATAAAGATTCTAGTTGTCTACTGATGTACTATGTTCTTCATCTGTAAATATGTTGTAAGTAATTGCTATGTAAATTGTTAATCACTATGTAATCCAATGTAAATACTGTCTGTTTATTTTAACTGTGGAGCTTTTCTCCCCGGGCCTCCGCTGAAAATGGACCTACGTCCAGTCGGACACTCCCGGTCAACAAATTTAAATAAATGAATAAATAAAATTGTATAACTCTAGGTGCCAATGTCTAAACAGAACAAACACAGTAGAAATCTAATAAATGAGGCTCAAATCCTTTAGCAATTCACAATGCTCTTACTATTATGAGTGATACTACAAGACTAGACTAAGGTCCCCAGCCCAAGTAAACTGCAAGCAGAAAAAAATACAGTGAAAATGTAATAGACGGGGCTCAGATCCTGCAGGAACTCACAACTATCTCACTATTGTGAATGATACTACATGACGAATGTTCTCAGACCAAGTCAAGTTCAACAGTAAAAATGCAGCAGAAAGGTAAAAATGAGGTTGAGATCCTGCAGCAATTCACAATTCTCTCACTACTGTGAGTTATACTACAAGTCTAGGTTCCCAGACCAAGTGAAATGCAAACAGAAAAATGTAGTAGAAATGTAATAATGAGGCTCATATCCTGCACCAATTCATAAATATATCACTATTGTGAGTTATACTACAATACTAAGGTCCCTAAACAAAGCAAAATACAAACAGTAAAAAAAAAAACGAAGAAGAAATGAAATAAATGACACTCAGATTCTGCAGCAACTCACAGTTCTCCCACTGTTGTGAGGGATAATACTTGACTAAGGTTCCAAATCAAGCTGAAAATGCAGACAGTTGACTTTTGGTTAAAACAAGGGAAAATGCTGAAAAGAGCAATACACAATTAAAACTAACATTCTGAATATTACAGTGTTCACTAGTTGAAATGGGATGATATGAAACAGAGGCCAACTTGAGATTTAAGAAACTAATGTGATGCCTTATCAGTTTGGGCTTTCAGTGTCCAGCAGAAACAGCACTGGGAGAGGCTTGTAAACTCTAGTTTACAGCAGGATTGCACAGCTAAAAAGCCTTGTGAGTTATAGTACAGAATGAAGGCTCCCAAATCAAGTAAAATATAAACAGTAAAAAAAAAGAAATAATAATAATTTTAGCCATGTAAGCCCACTGGGCATATGGTCCCTTTTAAGGGTGACCCACAAGCACTTACTGGTTCAAATAATTAGCTCAGACATGTGCAACACAAAAATGGAGCCTGTGAGAATTAGACTTAGGTCTTCTGCATGATTTACCTCTACTGAAACATAATCTTAAACCTTTGTGCCACACTGTCAAACATCAGCCCTATTTTAAAATAGTTGATTGATTTTAACAGAAAAAGCAAGTTAAGACGGGAAGGAATTGAGATAGGAACAGGAGTTTTAAGGATAGTTGCTTGCCTGCTTAGCAACACTTCCTTATTTAAAAACGTTATTCAACATTTTTCTGACAAAAAGTTTCATTCAGTATTTAAAACCACATACTTCCTTTATACTAGTACATATAAAGTCCAAGTAGTATCTTATTGAAGTCCATGTCCTTGCCTTATTGTTATTGCTCATTTATATTAATTTGCATTAAAAATAATGCTGATGTCCCAAAAACAGGCCTACAGATACAAACTATAAATGTGACAAGTATATAGTAAGTGTAACTTCCTTAATGATTTCTCACAGCTTCTTATGATATTCACATTTCAGTACACACCCCTTCATCAACACCCCCTCCCCTTTTCATAACTGGCTTATTTTCACCTGTATGGAGAAAACAATTGAAAACCATTCTTGAAAATACTCCAAATGATGTCCCTTGAGGTTGTGACCTCCTTCATCCCCACTTTATTAAGCTATGTGAAGATCATATATTTAACTTTTCACTCTGTCACAATTAATGTCCATCATATGGAAGAGAAGAGAAAAGAAAATTAGAATTCCAATTGAATTCCTCAAGTCCTGGTGAGTACCTTCAGGCACGGGACCATGTTTTTACAAAATCTCGCCAAGATGACACTAATATATAAACTGTATTTTATATATCATGGAAAAGGGTAGGTCAAAAATAAAAAGATGGTTAAGTGCATGTCTCAGGATAAACAAGTGCCTACTTCAGGCATATGCATTGGTGATAGGACTAGAATCCTCAGATCTTGCAAACATTCCTGCCACAGGGCTAAGTCAGGCTCAGGGGAATGGTGCCCCTTCCATGGTAGAAGGAAAAAGTAGTTCACAAGAAACAAATAAACTGATAAGCTAAG
The DNA here is from genome assembly GCF_019279795.1 of Protopterus annectens. Lineage (NCBI taxonomy): Eukaryota > Metazoa > Chordata > Ceratodontiformes > Protopteridae > Protopterus > Protopterus annectens. The sequence continues at coordinate 993,668,290 of NC_056726.1, read as the reverse complement.
TAAGTGGCACAGAGACAATAAATGAGATTGTTGATGATAAGGGAGGGATCTTGTATTGTTACGCTTGTACAAAATAACACAAACAGACCAAACAAACAAAACAGAATTTCCAGAAAGAGAATACATAGCAAGAGTAAGAGAGCAATTGGAGGAAATAAAAATACTTGCATAGGCAAAACTGTTAAAAGCTATGGATAATAATTTAATGGCTTTAATGCAACAGATCAGGAAAACATTATCTACAAAAAACATTGGGCTGCATGGAAAAGGAAGTGGCAGAGGAAGGAAAGATAAAGCACAAGGATCAGAGGTTTGTAAGCGATATATAAAAAAAGCATGAATATGGGAAAGAAAAAGATATATAATATGATGCATTATGTCTGCAGAGAAGAAAGACAGATTTATTATTACAAAAACATGCAGCTCCAAAGATATTTGAAGAGAAATACAGGCAGAAACACCTACATATGGTATATTTCACAATACAAAAAATAAGATTGCAAACAGAAAATGTAAAAAAAAAAAAAAAGATTAGTAAGTCAGAAATGAAACAAACAGAAATGTAAGTGAGACCATCTGTGAAGTGAATGGTTTAGAGTGGAAACCGCAACACAGACAATATTTCATTATGATGGGTCAATAATTCTCCATGTGGAGGAGCAGTAGACAGAGCAGGATGCATCTTAAGAAGGTACATCACAGGATGATGTTCTGGAGCCTTCTTTAGGAGGCTTGCACTTAAGTACAGTTGGAATTGCACAGCAAGGGAAGAGCAGGAGAAAATGGAAACAGGTAATATTGCAACTTGATGGACCAATGGGGCTCCAAATGCAGTTGCAACAAATGGAGCAGAATGCATCTGAAAAAGACATGCCATAGGGTGATGATATGTAGTTGTCAATGGAATGCTTGCATGAAAGTCCAGTTAGAATTGCACAACAAGGGAAAGAGCAGGAAACAGAGCAAAGAAAATACTCTCAGTCCAGAAGAAAATGACCCAGAGGCTTCCCATGCTTTGGAACAGGATCCCAGTTCGTATTAGGCAGAGCCCCTCACTGACTCTCTTCAAGAGAAATCTTGATGAGTGGATGGGAGATTGTAAGTTTACCCCAGGGGTCACATCTGTGTCACTGCTAGACAGGGGCACAGTAAACTAATTCTATTATATAAGGGAACCTTCACTGTGTCACTACTAGACAGAGGCACAGTATTCTAGATTTATTCTGTACATTTTTGTACCATTTCATGGGGTGGCAAAAGCCACATCACTATGGCTAGGCTTACAAATGCCCCAGGGCAGATAGCCTAGTACTATACTATGAAACTATGAAACTATGATCTAAGTGAAGACCTACTTGATTTAATAGAGATGGACAGATATGTGTTCATAGGAGGTTACTAGGCTAATGGCCCAAGATCCCTTCCAAGCCTAGCCATATTATTCCATGGGTAAATTTACAGTCACCCATCCATTGATCTAGGTTGCATTTGAAAAGGGTGAGGGAGGGGCTCTCCTTGACATGAATAGGAAGTTTCTTCCAGAGAAGGTGTAGTCTCTGGGAGATGTATCTATCTTTCCAGCATGATTTGTTCATGTCAGAGGCTAGGTTAAGATCTCTGGATCGAGTAACCCTCGTGCAGTTTGATTTACAAATGTGTAACATTTACATGAGGGCAGGGTCAGAGACAAAGTCAGACACAGGTCAACCTTTAGTAGCCTGTAGGAGACAGAATACAGTGACAGGGCTTTCAGTCTTTCCACTTAGGACTTGTTTTATGTACTGTGTATATTCTTGGTGAGAAACCTCTTTGGTCTCTCCAGCTGCTGCAGGTGTCTGGAACAGTAAAGGACCCAGCACAGAATCTTGTGGTATGCCACTGGTGACTAGTCTTGTGCTACAGGAGAAGTCACCCACTTTGACAATATGTGTCTTGTCGGTGAGCCAGTTGGCTACACATCTGGTGATGCAGGGGTTAATTCCCAACTGGGAGACTTTGTCTATAATACCTGAGTGGGGGATTGTGTCAAATACCTTAGCTAGGTCAAGGTAGGGAGTATGCACTGTGTTTCCCACATCCAGGGCCTTGGTGACTTTCTCAAAGAAGTCAACCAGGTTTAAGAGACGTGATCTACCCTTAATAAGCCCGAACTGGGTTGGGTCCAGAGTTTTGAAATTACCTATGTCCTTGTTGATAAGGTCCTTATTGATTCTTTTCATGGCCTTGTAGATGAAGCTAGTCAAGCTTATGGGTCTATAGTTCCCAGGATTGGTTGATGGTCCCCCTTTATGCAGAGGGATGACTGTTGCTTTCCTCCATTCTGCTGGAACATAGCCAATCTTCAGGCTGTAGTTAAACAGGGATCCAAGTGGGTCTGCTAGGTCATGTTTTAAGTTGTTTAAGGGCAACCTGGGATGTTGTCTGGTCCCATTGATGCTGTGTTTTTGGCCTTGGAAAGTGCAGAAATGACCTGTTCTCTTGAGATAACAGGCTGAGGAATGGCAGCAGGTATACTTTGGGGGATGACTGATGAGAACAGGGGGATGAAGTTTGATCCAAATCTGTCACCTAACAGGTTGGCTATTACCTCTTGTTGAGTATGGTTGATGCCATCCACAACAGGTTCATCCCATAGCTGTGTATTCCCTTTTATATTTCAGACATAGTTAAAGAATGCCTTGTGATTATCCTTAGCTAGGGAGGCTATTTTTGTCTCATAATTAGCTTTGCAGGACTTGACAAGCTCACTAATTTATTTGTTTAGGCTAGAGAGGGATTTTTCCTCTGCTGAGCCAGTTTCCTCTTGTTTTTGGACATTAGTTTATTTATTTTGCTGTATAACCTGTTTATACTAGAGATCCACCAGGGTGGCTTGTATTTCCAGCAAGACCTGGTTTTAATCTGGTCAGGTACAGACAATTCTATTCAACTGCTTAAGTGGTTATACAGGGTGTTGCTGTACACCTCTGCATAGGAGTCAGTGTTATCATTGTTTGAGGGGGCTTTGAAACCTCTTATACCATCGCTTAGTAGGAGGTAATTTGTCTTGGGTAAAAATTCTTAAGCATTTTTGAGCTTAACAGGGTATTTGGCATTATAATTACATTGAAACAGACTAATTTATTGTCCGATCTTACCAGGGAGGATATCACATGGGGGGGGTGCAATACTCTCCCATGTTAGTGAGTACTATATCCAGGGCATTTGAGCCCTTTGTGGGTGTGCTGACTAACTGTTTCAGAGCATTTGCATTGAAAGTCCAAGACCCTCTGAGCAGCATATTTGTGACTATGTATGTTTCCCAGTTGATGGTAGGATAATTAAAATCACATTAAATAAGGTGTTGGGCTGTATGGTTAGTGACTCCAGTAAATCCAGGTATGTGGTATGCTTTTCCTGGTTCATGGAGAGAGACCTATAGTTAGTTATGATGTGGTAAGGAAATTTGCATATGGTTAATTGGACATGGAGTAGCTAGAGAGTCGTATTGTTTGATCAGTCTTGAGGTGTACTTATCCTTAATGAAGACAGATATACCTCCTCCTTTGGTTCTTTCATTATCAGTTTGTGGTCTGAATGTATCAAATGTTAGCATCTTCCAGGGTGATGAGTGCTTCCAAGAAGTTCAGTTTTTTTGTTTAGACTCCTAGCAACAGTACCTTGAGTTTATTTATACAGAATTTTTGTTACGTTGTGATGTTGGTTATTTTGACACTGCCTAAAAAGAGCACACTAGGGGTGGCTAATGCCTTTGACAGTATCTGCAAGCCTAGGGGAGACAGGTGCAGACCATCTCTGGCAAAGCAGTGTGGCCTGTCAACCATGTCTTCCCAGGCTGACAGATACTGGAGTCCCTTGGACTAACACCAGAAGCTAAGCCAATTGTTAAAGTCAATCATTTTTTGTTTGTATTGTGGCATCATCCTTGGAGAAGGTAGAATGCTGCTTAAGGCTAGGCTTATACCCATCTGACACATAATCTGAGAGCTTGGTCATGTCTCTTGTCATATATTCCAGAGAGGTATGTCTCAAGTCATTCACACCCACATGGACTATGACAGAGTCTTATTGGTACTTGTGATTGAGTGACTTGAGTGCTTGAGAAACTTGATGGATCCTGTCATCTGACAGGCAGCTAACTGTAACTCACTCCTTATCCAGACTGGTGAGGGGAACATCTGTGTGTTTCACTATGGAGTCTCCTGTGATCAGTACACTGGATTTTGTGGTGTTACACTTTATGGGATTATTTGTTGAGACACTAGTGTGTGTGAGTGCGTTATGTGCTTTTGTGGTTTTCTGCATTGTTGTGTGTGTAAGTGGTTTCTGAAGGCACCGTTTGGGAGGCCTCTGGTCTTTTGGTAAGTTACTCGTGAGTACCTCCACATATGTGGGTTTATGTGCTATGTCCTTATTTAGTGTGGGAAGTGATATGTGTGTGCTGACAACCTGTTTGGCATTTGATATGTCCATATATGAGAGTATTGCCTCCAGTTTCATAGTGTAACTACTTCTCTGACATAAAGTATTTGTTTGTTTCAGGAGTAAGTGGTTAGCAATATACATGAGACAATTGCTACATTGCCTCAGGATGCCCATGTCCATCAGGCTGGCCGGAGATATGATGGGAAACTACCCATCCATGATAGCATGCTCTTACTGTATGTTTTGTTAGGGAAGGGAATGGGTTAATTTGACAGGACTATGCTGGTAGCTCAGAGACTATAAGAGGGACCAATACTTTGTGTAGGCTAAGGATGTGCAATAAAGCAACGCTGTCCAGTGCACAACTGAGTTTCTCCTAGAGCAACAGAAAAGCTGACAGTTGTTTAGGGAAAAACTAATATTGAAGGCTTTTGCATCTATACAGTGCACTACCAACCACTGCTGCTCAGACAGCAGCACTGTGCAAATGCAAGGCTTAAATAAGAGCAAACAGGAACAAGTTTTAAGCTAACTACCAACTGGGAGAGCACAATATAAGCCTTCCACCAGCAATCTCCAACTCAGATAGGTTAGATTAGCACACTTCTTCCACATGAGTGCAGAAAAAATATATTAATATAGATGAAAGAAATAGATTACAGAACGCAAATAAAAACCACAATTTAAGAAGACTAGTAAAACAGATGAACATAGTAAGTGGGACATTTGAGACAAATGCATGTGACATAGCAAACATAAATACAATATATTATTATGTAGCTAAGCTAATAATAGATAAAAATTACCACAAAAATGCAGAATAACAAAGAAAAGAATAAGTAGAAAGCCACCATGGAAACATCATACAGAGAAAATTATAAAACAACAAAGATAAGAGGTATCACTGTTAGATGAATACAGTAAAAGGAATAGATCATGACAAATTCTTAGAATGATAGATGTGGTAAATGCGAACAACAGTATTAAAACAGAACAGGATTTATGTTACACTATTTCCAACAATAAATTAAAATATCAGCACAAGCAGAAAAACTTAGAAAGTATGCAGATAAATATAAAAGCAATATACAAAACAAGGAATTCATTGTTGTCCAAAAAAGTTTTTACTTTTGATACTGCTAAATTACTCACATCAAAATACTTTAATGTGGATACTTCCATCGATGATTTGTTTTTTTAACAAAAAATATCTTTATTAAAACATCATGTATGACACAGGCCATGTTACATTTATATAAGGTCGGTTGGCATGATGCCAGGGTAATCCTATGGGCTAGGCTTGTAAAGGCTCCAGGGCCATTAACCTAGTACACACCTATGAACCTATAAATGACAATAAACCATAGCGACACAATCTCAGTTGCAAACATTATATGTTCCAAACCGTGCCGACACAATTGTAGCTGCAAACATTATACATCACTTTTAACATATTCAGTCATTGTTAGTCAACCATTAAATAGCTCATTCAAATCCTGCCTTCTTTTAAACCTCGTTCCTGCTCTGCATGTATTGATCCCAGAGTTCCCATTTTTTCTATGTAATTTGCGCCAACCCTTTTCTAAAGATCCGAGTTCCAGTTGTTTTAACTCTGTTACTATCTTTACTACTTTTAGTAAAGTTGGTTTACACTTTGATTTCCATTTTCTAGTAATTGCTTTTTTTGGCAGCCATCATAATTAGACTCAGCAATTCTACGTTTGTATCATTGCTCAAAAAGTAAATTCCCTAGTCACTCCAACTTGCTCCCCCAGCATCTCTAACAGAGCAGTCTGCAGGGAATCCTGAAAGTCTACCAACTGATTACACTCTCAGAAAATATGTTCCCAGATACCGCTTTCTGCCCCATCACACCTCCAACATTTGCTGTCTACCTGTGGAAAAATTCCTTGAAGTCTTCTTGGGGTATAAAAATACCTATGTAAGCACTTCCAGGCAAAGATCCAAAACCTTCTAGATTTTGTTGCATATTTGGGAGACATAGATATATTCCCCCATTGTTTCTTTGTGAGCTGCTTATGTAATCTCTCTTCCCAACCTTTCCTAACCTCCTCTGACTGATTCTTATAGTTATTATGTAATATTTTATACTAATTATTCTTTTCAAAATGACAACTTCTGTTCTAGATTCTACTAAGAACTCTACCAGTGCTGGTCTTTCATTTAGGACCCCCTATTTCTTTCTCTTTGCCTATACTCTGATATCAGTCTTTGATAGGGAAGACAATCTCTAATCTGCAGTCCAAATAAGTTCTTGGCATCTTCCCATTCCATTATCTTTCCCTCTCTAGTTATTTGCTCCCAGTACCTTGGTTCCTTTGCCTGTTTTCTCCAATATATTCCCACTCCCTTTTGCCTATTGGCTGTATTCCTAATTGCAGTTATCCCTATCGGCAGAATCTCCTTTCTCCATTCTCACATTGGATTAGTTCTTAGAAGATCTCCTGCTACTTTATGAATATAATATTCTGCATAATTATTGTTGTTCTTCTTAAAGGTCTACATCTATAATCCCAGTCTCTCCCTGTTACTTGAGCCCCCCCCAATTTCAGCATCAGTCTCCACTTTGAATTATAGTTTTCTGCTTGTGCTATGTATAAGAGCCTTAACTGTGATGCCCTGAAATACCCCTTCAGCTTGGGTAATCACAATCCGCCCTGTTTTTTTGGAAGAATAAGCTTATCCCACTTGACTCTTGCCATCTTCCCCTCTCAGACAAAATCATTCAGCTCTTTATTAAATGCTATCCACAACTTCTCTGGGTGATAAAAATAAGCCTGACCAGTGTATAAGACTAAAGACACTAAAAACATTTTAACTGCTTGTATCATACTATCAATATCCATGTAACAGAGCTTATGTTTTCTCAATTTTTGTATTATCATTTGTTTAGTCTCTTCCCACATATCCTTAGCTGCCATACCAGTATCAGTTTTTGATCCATACTCCTAAATACTTCATTTTATCATACCCCCATAAATATGGATGCTGCTGAACCAATTTGTATGTGGGTACATAATTTACAGCTACGGCTTTTGTTTTTGCTTCATTAATTTCATACCCTGAAAAGGTTTGAAACTGCCTCAATATATTCCACAGCACTGTAATGTCCCTTTCTGGTTTTGCCAGGTATAAAACAATGTCATATGCAAACAGGGCCAGCTTTTCCTGACTACCATACCAATTACATCCTTGAATTTCTGAGTCCCTTATTTTCTTTGCCAATGATTCTAAATATAATGCAAATAACAAAAGAGAGAGAGAGAGAGGACATCCCTACCTGGTTCCTCTGCTCAAGAAGGGATTATTAGAGAGGAACCCACCCACTTTAATTTTCGCTTCCTATCCTTCATTTATCCTCCTAATCAACCTTATAATTTTATCAGGGAATGCAAATGCTTCCATTGCCGTGCTCATAAAGTCCCAACTTACTCTGTCAAATGCTTGCTCTGCATCAAGACACACCAGCAACAGTGGTATTTTCTTACATTCTCCTTCCCTCTAGATCATCACTGTTCTGTTTATGTTGTCAAATGTTTGCTTCCCCTCCAAAAAACCACATTGATCCATATCTATCAATTTTGGCATCACTTTTGCCATTCTTTTAGCCTTTATAGACATAAACACTTTATAATCATGATTTAGTATTGAAATGGGCCTATATGAAGCTTTATCTGATGGATCTTTACCCTCTTCAGGAAGTACAGCTACTACCGCTTTCTTCCAGGATGTTGGTACCTCTCCTCCTCCTCTTAAAATACTGTTAAAGAAAACCTTCCCGATCTTTATCAGTCTTTCCCTCCTAGCTTCTAAATGTCCACAAGAATACCATCTATTCCTGGGGACTTTACTGTAGATTGGTTATACATCACCATTTTTATCTCATCTCCTCCTATCCTGTTAGAAATTGAGCCTCTCTCTCTATCCTTGGCATATTTAATTCTTCCATAAACATCTCCATTTGTACCTTTTCTTGATTTCCATATTTCTCTACTTTATACAGACTTTCATAGAATTTCTGAAATATTTCTAATAGTTCTATAGGATCCATATTACCAGTATCAGTATGAGTATCCCAAAGCTCAATTCTTGGTCCATTGTTCTTCACCATATTCACCAATAGGCTCAGCACAGCCACCCAGCATGCAACAATCATTCAATATGCAGATGGCTCCACCCTCATATGTTCAGTTTCCTCCCTAACAGAACTCCTACAAACAACCCAACAATCTTTCCAAGACATTGAAAAATACCTCTCTGACTCTCAACTCATACTCAATCCAAATAAAACAAAGCTTATACTCTTCACTAATAGCAAAGTTCCTGATAACTCTCCCTCTTCATCATCTACTCAGCCAATAAAACTAAAATTAAACCTGTCCAGCATACTAAATTCCTTGGAGTCACAATTAACAACAACCTAAAATCTGACAAACACCTTGCTCTAACTATCAAAAAGGTCCACAGACTCACTATACAGAGTCAAGCCATACCTAACCAAGGCCACTAGACATTCCATATCTAGGACTCATCTACTCTCTACCCTTCTATATGCCTCACCAATATTCACTAATCTCAGAAAAACAGATTTAAACAAAAGTCCTGCTATAACAAAATCACAAGATTCACTACTAACCTCCCTTACAGATCACATCACTACACAACACTTCATAAACTAAACTGGATTGAACTACCCAATCTCCTATACCTCAACCAACTAAACTTGCATTCATTACATCTTCCACTATCCAGACAACTGTCCAGCACTCAGGAGCTTATTGCAGCCCTACTCAAATGGCAGGCCACTAAGATCATCCAACAAACTACTACTCAAAGTAACTAAATCTAATAATTATTACTATAACTCTCTATTTTCCCAATATTTAAGTCCTGGAATTCTATGCCTCAAACAATACTAAATTCTAAGAAAACATCCAAATTTAAACTACTGGTTAAGGAACACCTAACCAAAAACTGGCTTTGCTCCTGCACTAATCCTGGCTGAGTATGCTGTCCTTCCTTATTCTTATCTCCAAAACATCTCTTCCCTTACTAAATTCTAACATTCAAACTATCCCTTCTCTCATGGAATTCCAGTTTCTCTCTACCTATCTCAAGCTCAGTACTGTTCCTATTTTTATCTACCTGTCTCTCAAGCTTCTTACAGTTTCATCATATTCCCTATTTATTGTACTTCACTTCAATATTTGTCAGCCTCTCTAAAATAATTATTGTTACTTCTTAACCATATCTCCCTTTATTTTATTTCCATTCCATTTTTAAATTTCATTTTAATTTTATCCTACTCCCTAGCTATATTTTCAGAAGTTTCCATCTTCTCTAGTAGCTCCCGAATAATTTCTACTACCCATTCCTTAAATTTCCTCTTTTCAACAGATAGGTTAGAGAGTGCCACTGTCTCATTTTTATTTCATTACCCTGTACTTTTATTTTAGTTATTATTGGTGCATGATCTGAAATATTTATTGGATGCATATCAAGACCTTCAACTAAATGCACATGTTCCTGAGAAATGTAAATTCTGTCTATCCTAGCCCAGTTTTTGTATCTTGGGTAATAATATGTAAATGCATTCCAAATTCCTAGTACTGAATTCACATCTTCCATGCCAAATATTTTTCATAAATCTCTTTAGAAATCTACCCTGCTTTGTTATATTTCCCTTTCTGGGGCCCCAGACATATCTTCACTGATGCAAATCAAACTCTATTCCCCACCTATAAGTAATATTCCTTGCTGAATGCTGATTATTTCTCCCAGAATTTTCTTTAGCTCCATTATAGCAGTATTTGGTGGAATATAAATACATGCCAGTGTAATCCTCCTCCCTTGCCAGTAGCCCCTTAGTACTATAAATCTACCATGATTGTCTTTATTTCCTCTTTTATTACTATTGGAGCTCATCTTGCAATTAATATAAGTACTCCTCTCTTCCTTTGCCGCAGGTATTCTGTTGAATAACCATCCTGAAAAACTTTCTTTATTGAATTCACATGTTCAGTTTTTTCCAAGTGTGTCTCCTGTAGCATAGCTGTCTGTGCTCTATATTTTTTAATACAGTGCACTACTCCTTCTTTTTTTGGATGTATCTGTGAGATCATTAACATTTAAAGACATTATAGAAAGAATCATATTCTTGAGGGATTTTATGAGCAGAGCAATGGATGCATTCCCACATTTATATATAACATTTTTTTTTTGTTAAGTGTCTAGTTCCAGATTTTGTGTTACATGCATGCACTGTTTGGCAGGTTAATCTTACCTTGCAGAAATTCTTGTTTTATTGCAAACCCTTAAATAAAAATGCGCACACACATACACAATACCCCTAAAACCTACTAACTTAATAGTAACACACAAAACTATGTACATCTTCAAATACTGAAGTTTTAAACCCTTATTAGTAGCACAAGTTCCAAACTGACAGCCACACATAGACGAGCTAAACAGAAAGGAAGCTTTTAAATGCTAAGACATGGTAGAGCCTGTGATTATATTAAGTGCTGTCTGGTTTTGCCTTATCTTTATAACTCTCCTAGCTGGGAAAACACTTGAATGCATTCAGAACACATTTTTCCACACCATTTCTCTTTATCAAATTGTCTGCTAGTGACATGAGAACCAGATACAGGACCATTTACAAGAAAAAAAGAACTTATATTATTCAATATTCTTTTCCATTTACTTGCTTTCTGTCAAAACTTGTTACTATATAAAGCTAAAGGCTTTAATACAGTCATTCCCCTATGAAAGGATGAGAAAAAGCACACTAAGTTTTCTTTTGTCATGCTGTTTTAACTAGATCCCCTTTTTTGTTTGTTTTACATTGCAGTACCTACATTTCTTAAAACTAAACAAGGAGAAAGAGAAAAGGGAGAAAGAAACAAAAAGAATTAACAAAAGCACCCATTTACATTAGTATCCTTATTACACTTAAACATAACTGAAAAGAAACGTTACTTTATAACATTTATTTATTTATCTATTTAGCATTTGTTTACTGGGAAAGTCCAACTGGACACAGGTCCTTTTTCAGCGGAGGCCCGGGGAGAAAAGCTCCAATTATAAGTAGCAAGAATTACATAATACAATAAGCACATACAGTTAATACAATTATAGTAGTAAAGAGAAGCACATTTTTATTCAGGTAATAAAAGTCAGTTACAGTAGAGCCAGCAGACTGTTATTAAAGGAAGAATGAATACATAGATGCAGATAAAATCATGCATAACTTAATACTGTTAAGAAAAAAATGTGTTTTACTTACAGTTAACTCTCTCCCTCTTCTTCCCATCTCTTGAGTATTTTTCTGAACATTAATGACATGAATTAGGCCGTATGCTTTAGAGTCCCCTGCAAGTTTAAGTTCAAACAAGTCCAATATTTCCAGATTTTCTTGTTCTGTCCTGTTTCACAAATATAATTATTACTTTGTAATCCCACATTTGTCCATTTCCATGTTACAGATTTTAGTCTCCAAATGTTAATGACATGAAGTAGGGCATATGGTTTAGAGTCCCCTACAAGTTTAACAAAGTCCAAGAAAGTCCAATATTTCTAGATTCTTTTGTTCTATTCCTGTTCATCTCCATCTCCCAAACCTTGTTTCTGCTTCATATCCATTGTACTCTCGATTCTTCTAGTCAACTTCTGTGTTTTTTCCCCTCTCAATAATTTTCCATTGAAATTCTGGGAAAGGTTTCACTGGCACAATCTCTTTGTGGTCTTTATTACCAGAAGAACAAGAATCTCCTGTTTCACAGCTCACTTTTTGTTGGACAAACTTTTGTATTTCTTCCTTAGCATGTACTTCATAAAAAACATTTTTGTTCCTCCAGGGAAAAATATTTTGAGGATAGCTGGGTACAGCAGTTTGAATCTCACTCCTGCTTCTTGGCATTATGTATGTAATAGAATAAATGTATTCCTTTTCTGCCTGGTGTGCAATGAGTAGTCATTCTCCACAAACAGTCTGTTGTCTCCCACTTTTAGTACTTTGCTCTTCTGCCAATTTTTGTCAGAATTGATGACTCCTGCTGATAAGATTGCATTTTTACTAGTAAAGGTCTAGGTTGTTTTCTTATAGCCAGGTTTGGAGCATACATACAATGTTCCATTTCAATTAACAATTCCTGTTGTGGAATACTAGTCTAGTTGTCTATTTGTACTTTCATAAAATTAATACAGTCTGTTCCTTCCACCTTCTCTGATATAGCAGAAAATCTCAGGTTTTCCCTATGTGCTCTGTCCTCTAATTCTATTATTTTTGAAACATCTCTTCTTGTGCAGTCTCATATTCAGCCAGCCTTTTCTTCATTTCAGCCTCTGAGTTTTGCAGTTCTGTCACCTTATCTGAATATCTGTTCAAAGCTTCTTCCATGTTTCCAGCTTTTTATTGTTTGTGTTGATATACTCCATCAATGTTTCATTTATTTTAACCAGGTCTGTTTGCAGCTGCTTTATACTGTCCTCTAGGTTACTGGAAGTCATGTCTGGAACTTGCACTACTTCTTTCTGAACAACTGCCATACTTTTTCCAGTCTGTGTTTTTTTCTTTTCTCAACTTTTGTAGCTGATTTTCCTCCAAATTCTTTATATTTCTTTTTTCCTGGCATCTAGGCAGTGCACTTTCTAGTCAGTTACTGAAAATTACCCAGAAACTTAGGTCGGCTGGCTTTCTCTGCTAAGTTTCTGTTTTCAGACTGGGAGAGCCAGAATTAAGCTGTTACTAAATGTGCATCCATCTTGGAAGTCCCTCCATTGATGACTCTTAAGCATTTCAAAACTATTTTCTTCTCTAGTCCACTGCTAAGGATATGCTCATGTCAAACATGTAAATAAACTTTGAACAATGCTGCATTATTGGAAGAACTATTTATGATGGTTTGTCCTCATGGGGGAGGGGATCTGGAATATTGCTTTTGTTTTCTCAGTGTCCAGTTTCAAGCCTGCATGCTAAAACACTTGCCTTGCTAGTTGTCAGTGAAGTAGTAGGGTGAACTGACTTCATTCCCTATTATGGGCAAACCAATATCAGTTCCTCTCTCTCATTCTCTCCTATCAATTGTATCAGCATTCTGGTCAATGAATAATCCCTGAACATGTGGCTCACAGTGCGTCATCCATCTATATCTCTGAGTTGGACCATACATACATATACAGTTTCTGATACTTTAGTTTTACATGATGAAAAGAACAATTTACAAAACTGCTTCATCTTGCTCTTTTTTGCAACCCTTTGCTGCTAATGTTTTAATTAACATTACATTACATTCTGCAGCAGAGTCTAGCCTAAAGATCATACTTTATATATTTTAAGATTTTTCCTCAGATTTCCAATGTATTTTCTTGTTGTGACACTCCTGAACTATTATCTTATACACTATTCACTTTGTATACATTATCAGCACAAATCATGTGTAGAAACAACTCACTTTCATAACGTTGTTGCAATATGTGTAATCTTGCCATTAGTAAAACTTTTTTTCACTTTACGTACTTAAGAAAATAACTTATTCTGCCACAACTTTTACTTACATTTCTTTTTATCATGCTTAATGCCACACCTGCTGAATGAGGTTTTATTTGCATAATTTCATACATGTCAGAGAGTTCTTAACTCATCTTACTGGTTTTCAGCACTTCCATTGCATAAGCCACTCCACAGACATCCATCTAAGGTGAAGTCACCCACTCTGCTTATGCAAGTCACTTAATGTAGAATTTGAGTCTCTCAGTAGTTTTCTCTTTGCATAATCACTTCTCAAACCACACACAATTCTATGTCAAAGTAATATGCTCAACAATTCACAGTGGTTGGCTTGATTCTTACATTTAGTAACATAAGCATAAACAGGCACAGTAGAACTGTGTGCCCTCATGAAGACCAAATAATCATAGCATCATAGGAGGTTACTAGGCTAATGGCCCTAGGGCCCTTACAAGCCCAGCCAAGTACAACCCCTGTTCCCAAGAATATCAAGATATTAAGCAGAACTAAGCCAACAACTACTGCCCCTGTCCAAGAGGGACACAGGTGAAACTCCCAGGATGAATTTGCGGTTTCCAATCCAGTCATCCAAGTTACAATTAAATTGGGTCAGCTAGGGGCTCTGTTTCACCCTAATTGGAAGTTTGTTCGAGAGGAGAGGTAACTTCTGTGAGACATATCTGTCTCTCCAGTGAGTCCTGTTGATGTTACATACTAGGTTGAGTTCTCTAGAGTGTGTACATCTTTAACCATTTGATTTATGAATGTGCAGCATTCCATTAGAGCAGGATCTGAGATTGCTTTATATGCAAAGCAGAGGTTGCCTCTGAGTAGTCTGTAAGATGCAGAGTACAGTGACAGTGATTTCAGCCTGTCAAAGTATGACATATTCTGAAGACCCTGAATTTTCTTTGTAAGAAACCTTTGAAGTCTTTCCAGTTGCTGCAGGTGCCTGGTAAGGTACATACCAAAGGAAGTATTGTACTCTATTATTGACCTTTTGAGTGAGGAGTACAGGGGGTTATAACCTCTTCTGTTCTGGATACTTACTTATAAAGTGGCCAATGTAGAAAGCCTTTCTTATCACTGTGGAGACATGGTGGTCAAAGGAAAAGTTGCTGTCAACCTTTGTGACAAATCTCTCATCACTGATTGCATGTTTAGGGTGTTGTTATTAATATGGTAATCTGCAAGGATGCCACCCTTGCCAAAGGGGATGATAATGCATTTTTTTGCATTGAATTTTAGCCCATGACTTTGGCACCAGTCATTTGTCTGTGTAAGTCACTCTTGTAGGATGTTGACATTGTTTGGGAACTCGATGATTGCACCCAGTTTGCAATCATCAGCAAACTTTGTCAGCCATAGGCTTTTTATTTTAGCCTGTACATCCAAGAAGTAGATTCCAAACAATGGGGGCCTCAGCAGTACCGATCCCTGTGGAAAACCACTGGTTGTGGGTCTGTTGTTGGAGGTAGAGTCACCTATTTTAACTGTGTGCATTCTATCAGTGAGCCAGTTTGCAACCCACCTGACAATCTATAAGTTGACCTCCAGCTGGGTGAGTTTATCAATGATGCCTGAGTGGAGAATAGTGTTAAAGGCCTTGGCCAGGTCCAGGTAGGCCGTATGCATGAATTTGCCTTTGTTCAGGGCTTTGGTGATTGCCTGAAAGTAGTCCACCAAGTTCAAGAGGAAGGATCTCACTTTAATGAAGCCAAAGTAGGTTGGGTCAAGCTTTGGAGGTCTCCTATATCTTTGTTGATAAGGTCCATGATTATTCTTTCCATAGCCTTGCAGATTAGGCTGGTAAAGCTTATGGATCTATAGATGTTCTTTCTGTTTCAATGTTGCAGTCATCACCTGTGAGTTATCCCTGCTGTGGTAGCCCTCGACTGGCCCGAACACCAGAGTCAATTTTTTTGCATCGGCTGCAGTCACCTGTAGTCTGACATCAGGTCATCAGTGCTATAAAGTAAGGCAGCCAACATCATTACATCAGTCTTTCTTGCCATGGAGCCCGCAGCAGAAGCAGTTCGCACGTGTCCCGGTTGGTCGCTACCAGAAGTTGAATTTTCAGCTGAAAACATCTAAAGCTAAGTACCTCATTGGGAATCCTTTTTTCTTGCACTAACCGATGTCCAAACAAATTAACATTTGTCTTGCCTGAGGAAAGCACATCCCTCATTGCCGGTTCTGTGCCCTCTTTAATGCGAGAACCATTCACCAAAGAGCTCTTTTTGTAGACAGTTATTTTTGTGCTCCATCTTTGCATTCCGATATGGCGTCCATCAGCCAACAATCTGTGGACATTCTGAAAAAAGGTAGAGATAAAGACAGAGACAGATCACACAAGGCTAAACCTTCCGATGATGCTACCGCTAAGCAGGTTGTCAGTTCTCCGGAATTCAGTGAGGTGCTTTCACAGCCCCTAATGCCTGATTTGATATCTATGCAGGCCTCTACCGAGACCCTTTCAGAGTCTGGTATGCTGCAGAAATCTTCTTCATCTTCTGAGCCTTTGGCTGTCTCTGCTTCGGTTGGGTCCGTAGCTGTAACACAGGCACTGGCTTCCGAGGAGGCCTTTTGCACTACCGAATCTAGGCAAAACTGAAGTCTTCTCTTCCGACTACCATTTCTCTCAGACCGACGGATTCTCTCAGGCCTAGAACCCAGCCCACTCCTAGGAAATCTGCTTCTAGCCACCATCTTGCTAATGCTCCACCACCCCAAGCACAAATGCTGAAAATGGCAGAGGATCTCATCTCCCTTATCCGGGGTAGTCAGGCCACAACTTCTAAAAGGAAAAGGCACCCTTCTCCAGAAATTATGATGGAACAGGATTTTGAGGAATCTGACTTTTCAGTTTTTGAAGAGGAACAGCATCCCTTAACTGCTTATGAGGATTCAGATGCAGAGGAATCCATCCTTTCTGCCTCCCCTCCAGAGGACCTTTCCTTTGGGGAAACTCTTCACTCCCTCAGGGAACATTTCCAATGGAAATCTCAGGACTTCCCACAGTCTAAGAAAAGGCTTAGAGAGTTTCTGGACCTGCCCCAGCACAGACCCATGGCCATCCCCCCTATTTTAGAAGTGGTGGATGATGTTTTCCATGAATCCAGCTTAGCCCCTGATGGCCTACCTACTGCTCCCAATAAACCTGACAGGTACTACAGAGTACCGGATTCTCACAAATACCTGTACAGAAATCCTGCTGCAGACCCAGAGGGCATTACACAGGGACCTAAAGGAGCTAATACTAGTTCTGCCAAGAATCCTCTTCCTTCTGACAAGGACTCCAGAGCTCTGGACAGATGGGGTAAAAAAAGTATACAGCTCTGCAGCCTTACCTATCAAAGCACTCAGTTGTCAGTTCCATACGTTATAATATCAACAACACACTTTGGAACTATTACCTTTCCTGACTGTGCCAATTCAAAAGAGTTAGCAGATTTACTGCACTCTGTTTGTCAAGTGGCCAAACACTCATTACAATGTGGATATGATGCCCTAGAAGCCTCTAGCAGGGCAGCAGTGACAGGATCTGTTATTAGGAGACATTCATTGCTGAAGGAACAACCTCTCCCTCGTCATGTCAAGTCTAAACTTATTGATGCACCTCTAGATAAGAAGCGGTTGTTTGGGGAAAAAGCAGAAGAGGTGCTTAAAAAGATGGAAGACAAAGCAAAATCTATGCAAACTGTAAAAGATTTCTTTCAGGTTCAACCTCCAAGGTTCAGCAGTAACTTTCTCTCTAAGCACTGGGCCTTCCCTGCACTTAGCAGACAGGGCCAATGTAAGCACCACAGGGAGAGACCTTCCAGGCCCCTATCCCAGGCCCAGCAGAGAAGCAAACAATAGACCACTTCCGTCTCTAAGGCAGGGAGTTCTAAGCCAACCTTATATGGCAAACACTCACAATGACTCCCCCTCCCCCCTCTGCCCTCCCTCCACTCATCAAAAATTAGGAGGAAGGCTCTCCCTCTTCAAAGACAATTGGCTTTCTGTAACAAAGGACCAATGGGTCTTAAAGATAATTTTTCAGGGATACAAATTATCTTTCAGTGAACTCCCAATTCCAAGAGGGTACCCAGACTTACCTCCAAATCAGTGGGCAGAGGCATTGAAACAGGTACAAACTCTCATATCCCAGGGGGCAGTAGACCCTGTCCCCTCAGATCAAACAGGCAAAGGATTTTATTCCAGACTATTCCTTGTTCCCAGAAAAGAGGGCACTTGGTGGCCCATCCTGGATCTATCCATTCAGAACACCTCCCTGGTGGTCCCCAGATTCAAAATGCTAACTTTGCAGCAGTTGCTGCCTATGCTAAGAAAAAATGCCTGGCTAGTGACCCTAGACCTAAAAGATGCCATCAGGGAATCATGCAGGAAATTCCTGCACTTCAGAGCAGGCTCACAACACTTTCAGATGTTCTTCGTGTTTCACTGTTGCAGTCATCGGTTGCTTTCACTCCAGGACTGGATGTGGTATAAAAACAGGCAGCTGATGCCATTGCATCAGTCTTTCTTGCCGAGGAGCCCGAAGCAGAAGCAGTTTGCATGAGTGCCAGTCGGCCACTACCTGAGTTTTCATTTCCGAAATTGAAGTTGAAGTCTTCTAAAGCTAAGTACCCCATTGGGGATCCTTTTTTCTTGCTCTAACTCATGTCAGAAAAAATTAACAATTGTCTCACCTGTGGAAAGTAAATACCACACCGAGATTTCCATTCTTACTGTGTCACCTGTTTAGGCCCAGACCATCATGTCCCTCGCTGCCAGTTTTGTGCTTTGTTCAATGCCCGAACTATACATCATTGGGTCCTTATTGTAGCTAAATACTTTCACTCTCGATCTCCGTATTCCGAAATGGCTTCGGTAAGCCATCTGACTACCGAGCTTCCAAAAAAAATGTAAGGATAAAGACTGAGATAGACTGAACAGGTTCAAAACTGCCAAGGACGCTTCTGTTAAACTAGTCACCAGTTCACCGGTACTCAGTGAGGCACTTTTGCAGCCCCTGATGCCTGCCTTGATGGATTCGCAGACCGCTACTGAGACCCTTTCGGAGTCCAGTATGCCGCGAGACTCTTCTTTGACTATGGAACCTGTGGATGTCTCTACCTTGGATGGGTCCGGAGCCGCTGTGCAGGCACCGGCTTCTGAGGAAGTTCTTCTCACTACCGATATTTGACACAAACCAATGGCTTCTTTCGTGTCTTCAGTTCTTTCTAAAATTACTAAGTTTCTAAAGCCCAGAGTACGAACTACGCCTAAAAAAACAACGACCCAACCTCAAGTGCCTGCTTCCATGCCTCAGTCTCGGAAGCTTAAAATGCTGCAAGACTTTATCATGCTGATTAGCGGAAGCCAGCCTACCCCTTCTAAAAGGAAAATAGACTTGTCCCCAGCAGCTTTATCTGACCAAGAGTCTGACGACTCTGAGGTTTCTGATTATGAAAACATGCCCTTATCTGCTTATGAGGATTCAGATGCAGAGGAATCCATTCCTTCTGCCTCTCCTCCAGAGGATTTTTCTTTTGATGAAACCCTACTTACCTTGAGAGAGCATTTCCATTGGGAATGCCAGGATTATCCTCAGTCCAAAAAGAGACTCAGGGAATTTTTAGATTTACCATAACACAGACCCTTAGCTATTCCTCCTGTTCTGGATGTTGTGGATGATGTTTTTATGGATGATGTTTTTATGGAATCCAGTTTAACTCCTGATGCTCTATCTCCTGCTCCCAGGAAACCTGACAGGTAGTAGAGTCCCTGACTCACACAAATTTCTTTTCAAAAATCCTACTGCTGACCCACAGGTCACCACCCAAGGACAAAAGGGAATAAAAGCAACCACAGCTAAGAATCCCACCCCCTCAGACAGAGATTCCTGAGCTTTAGACAGATGGGGTAAAAAAGTATACACCTCTACAACTCTTGCCATTAGAGCATTAAATTGTCAGTTCCACATGCTGAAATACCAGCAACATATGATGGAACTTATTAAACAAAAACCTTTACTGACTGTGCAGAAAATAAAAAATTACAGAAGCTTAAGCATTCTGCAAGCCAAGTTAGTAAGCATACCCTGCAATGTGGGTTTGATACCCTATAAGCATCCTGCAGGGCAGCAGTCACAGGTTCTGTACTTAGAAGGTATGATTGGCTTAAGGAACAGACCTTGCCAGACCATGTCAAATCATAATTATTGGACGCATCACTGAACAAAGATAATCTGTTTGGCATCAAAGCAGAAGAAGTTCTAAAAAAGCTGGAAGAAAAAGCTAAGTCTATGCAGACAGTTAAAGATTTTTTGCAAGTCCAACCACCAAGATTCAGTAGGCATTGCCCCTCAAACCATTGCCACCTCAGACTAGACCTAGGGAAACAGCCCCCCCCCAGACAACAGTCTCAGGGTTTGCAGAGATCTAAGCAATGGAGTACCTACACTTCTAAAACAGGGAGTGCTAAGCCACGCCCTTATGGAAAGAATTCACAATGAGTTTTCAACTCCACCTCTTACCTCTGCCCACCTGCTTGTGCTCCTAGGAGGAAAACTTGCCTCCCATGCAAAAAACTGGGCCTCCATCACCAATGATCGATGGGTCCTCAACAGAGTGTCCCAGGGGTACAAATTTTATTTCCACACACTGCCAACCCCAAAAGGGTTCCCAAACCTTCCTCCAAACCAATGGGCAGAGACACAAAACCAAGTTCATTCCCTGCTCTCTATGAGGGCAATTCAGCCTGTCCCTGCAGACCAGATAGGCCAAGGTTTCTATTCCAGACTTTTCCTGGTACCCAGAAAAGAGAGCACCTGGTGCCCAATCCTAGATCTATCCATTTTAAACACCTTCCTGGTGGTACCAAAGTTCAAAATGCTCACCCTCCAGGAGCTTCTTCCTATGCTATGCCTGGTTAGCCACCCTAGACCTAAAAGAGGTCTATCTGCACATCCCAATCAGAGACTTTTGCAGAAAATATCTACGTTTCAGGGCAGGCTCTATGCATTATCAGTTCTCTGCAATTCTCTTTGGCTTATCCACTGCTCCAAGAGTTTTCACCAAATGCCTGCCTCCAGCCATTGCTTATTGCAGTCAAAGAAATATTCAGATTTACCCCTACTTAGATGACTGCCTGATTCAGGCAGACAGTCAGGAAAAACTGTTACAGCACCTGACATTTGTAAAAGATCTATTGACCTCACTGGGGTACCCTATTAACTAAAAGAAATCCAAACTAGTCCCCAGTCAGAAAATTGTATTCCTGGGAGCAAGCCTGGACACAGTATCCCAGATAGCATTCCTTACTCCAGAAAAACAAGCCTACCTGACAGGCTACTTCTCTCAACTGGCCACCAGAACCCAGTTATCCACAAGGAAAATCCTGCAAGCACTAGGGTTCATGGCCTCCTGCATTCTACTAATTCCATATGCCAGACTGCATATGAGGAAACTTCAATGGTACTTAAAAGGCCTTTGGTGTCAACATTCTCAGGACCTGGAAACTATTATATCTATGATACCTTGTCTAAGGAAAGATTTTCTTTGGTGGGCAACAGCATACAACCACAACAAGGGACTTCCCTTTTAACAACTCCACGCCACCCAGACCCTAACCACAGATGCATCAGACTATGCCTGAGGTGGACACCTGGACAGCAGGTGCATAGGTTCATAGGTTGGTACTAGTCTATCAGCCCAAGGGACTATAGACACCTAGCCATAACAATTCCATGGCTATTTCTTCCCACACTATTTACTTCCCTGGACCCCTGTCTAGCAGGGTGACTGACATGATCCCTGGGGTAAATTTCCTTTCTCCCATCCAATCATCAAGGTTCCTTTTGAAGAGGGCCAAAGAGGTGCTCTGCTTGACATGTATGGGCAGTCTATTCCAGTATCTAGGGAGTCTCTTGGTCAGAAACCTATCCCTCCAGCATGTTTTGTTTATTGTGATGACAAGGTTTAGATCCCTGGAGAGTGTTTCTCTGAGGGACTGGGATTTCTTTAAGTGTAGCATGTCCAACAGCTCTAGGTTTGACATGGCCTTGTATGTTAAGTAGAGATCGCCTCAGAGTAGATGATATGTGGCAGAGTATAGCTGGAGTTTTTTAAGGCAGTCAGCATAGGGCATCTGCTTTAGGCCTGTGATTTTTTTAGTGAGGCCACTGGAGCCCAGATCAAATTCATATGCACATCAACCAAAAAGAGATGCTAGCTGTTCAGCATGCTCTGACAGCTTTCAGACCCCTACTCTCTCTGGGGCCTCTACTAATCAAAACAGACAACACCACAGTGATGTGGTACATCAACAAGCAGGGAGGAACCCACTATGCAGGCTAGCCTTGACCCTTTGGCACACGGCTTCAGCCATGCAGATTCAACTGCTAGCACAATTCCTGCCGGGCAACCAAAACTCTCTGGCATACAGCTTAAGCAGAAATCTCCTAGACCCACATGAGTGACAATTAAACCACAGCACCTTCAACCTTGTAACCCAGAAATGGGGTACCCTGAAGGTGGATCTATTTGCCTCCCACAACAACCACTAGCTCAGCAAATTCTGCACCAGGGAACCTCACAGCAAGGCCTGGAAATTGGATGCCCTATCCTTCCAATGGGTAAACCTCTCAATCTGTGCATTTCCCACTCTACCGCTTCTTTCAATGGTGTTACTCAAAATAAGGGAGGAAAGACCAAGGGCAATCCTGATTTCCCCTGACTGGCCATGCCAACACTGGTACCCACTATTGCGCAGCCTGTCACCATTGCCTCCATGGTACCTCCCTCAGATTCCAACTCTCCTGACACAGCAAAAGGGAGAGTTCTTGCATCCACAATTGCAGACCCTGAACCTGGCAGCCTGGCTTATTCCTTGACCTCTCCTCAAGTGGCCAGCCTAAGTAAGCAAGTCCTGGACATTATATGTGAAGCCAGATGACCCAGTACTAGAAAATCCTATGCTGACAAGTGGAAAAGGTATTGCTCTTGGATCCAGGATAAAGGAGCTGAACCAGCACAGCCCTCCTTACCTCTCATCCTGGATTACCTAGCAGACCTGCTTCACAGGGGCCTATCCTTATCTTCTATTAAAATCCATGCCTCTGCCATCCTGCTCATTACAGCACAGAGCCACCTCTATTTCCACACCCCCTCATGAAGCAGTTCCTTAGAGGGGCTAACAATTTAAGGCCACCCAGAAGAGCTCCTAGCCCTGCTTGGGACCTCAAGTTTGTGTTGGAAAAGCTCACGCTCCCCCCTTTGAGCCTGCAGCTTCAGCAGAGTTAAAATTCCTCTCTTGGAAAACAGCCTTGCTTCTGGCCATCACTTTAGCGAGAAGAATGTCGTGGCTGTGGACCCCTTCATCATTTTCCATGCTGACAGGGTCTCCCTCAGGACTAACCCTACTTTCATGCCTAAAGTAGTCTCCAGTGTGGCTCTCAACCAATCTATTCATTTGCCCACCTTTTTCCCTACACCTCAAAATAAGGGGGATAGGATCCTGCACTCTTTAGATGTGCACAGACAGCTCAGATTCTACCTGGATAGGACTAAGTCCTTCAGGAAATCTGACCAGTTACTAGTCAGCTTTTCAGCAGGGGCAGAGGTCAAGGCCATATCAAAACAAACCATTTCCAAATGGATAGCACACTGTATCCATTTATGTTACAAACACCATGGGAAACCACCACCACAGGGGGTCAGAACACATTCCACTAGGGCAACTGCCACCTCTGCAGCTTTTCTCAGAGGGGTCCCTACCACAGACATCCTGGAGGCTGCAACATGGAGTTCTGTTCACACCTTCACCAAGCATTATCACCTGCCTATCTTTTCCATATCCAGAGCAGGCTTTGCAACCGCAGTCCCGCCGGGCATTCTATCCAGCCCCAACTCTTCTTGACTGCCTCCACTCATTTCTTCAGCTTTGGGAATCAACCCAAGTGTGATGACTGCAACAGTGAAACATGAAGAACATAGTACAGTTGTGTACACTTCCCATGAGTGTATTCACTGCTGCAGTCCCGGTTACCCACCCTCCATCCTCCTTGTCTCTCTCTCTCTCTCTCTCTTCCTCACTCCTTACAGTGATCTTTGGTATTTCCTTTCTACTGGTGGTGTTATTCCACCATAACCTAGCTCCTTATTTGGGGGGTCCTGACATTTGGGGCAAGAAAAACTGATGTAATGGCTTCAGCTGCCTGTTTTTATACCACTGACGAACCGTCATCAGTCCTAGAGTGACAGCAACTGACGCAGAAATAATAAGCCTCTGGTATTCGGGCCAACTGAGGGCTACCGCTAGCAGGATAACCCAATTGTGATGACTGCAACAGTGAATACACTTGAACATCTACATTTATGGTACGTATACACAACTGTACTTTCTCTGTGCTGCCCTTTGGCTTAACTACTGCACCCAGAGTATTCACCAGATGCTTGGCCCTGGCCATAGCATTTTGCAGACAAAGATGTATACAGATTTGCCCTTATCTGGACGACTGCCTCATTCAGACAGAGTGCAAAGAAAAGCTACTCCAAAGACCTTATCTTTATCTAATCACTCCTAACTTTCCTAGGGTTCACCATCAATGATAAGAAATCAAAGCAAATCACCACCAAGAAGATCTTTTTCTTGGGAGCTGTGCTAGACACAGCATCACACATGGCCTTCCTATCCCCAGAAAAGCACAGCTTCCTCCTCTCTACTTTACCCAGCTGGCTTCCAGAAGTCACCTCACTGTGAGGAAGTTCCTGCAAGCCCTGGGATACATGGCATCTTGCATCCTTCTCATTCTTCTGGCCAGGCTTCACATGAGAAACCTTCAGTGGTATCTAAAGAACCTTT
This sequence comes from Protopterus annectens, assembly GCF_019279795.1. NCBI lineage: Eukaryota > Metazoa > Chordata > Ceratodontiformes > Protopteridae > Protopterus > Protopterus annectens. Next base: position 993,643,482 of record NC_056726.1, on the reverse strand, counting down.
GGTGCCAGCACTCTCAGTTCCTAGAGACCTCTCTCCCTCTGATCCCATGTATAAGGGCTGAATTTCTCTAGTGGGCAGAGGCCTGTACCAGGAACAAGGGTCTTCCCTTCATCCTCTGCCCTACCGGCCAGACCATCACCATTGACCTAGCAGGCAGGTGCACCCAAGGTCTTTGGGATGCCCAGCAATTTCACTTGCACATCAATCAGAAAGAAATTATGGCAGTACAAAAGGCTCTGACATCTTTCAAACCCCATCTCAGGACAGGGGTACTTCTTATAAAAACAGACAACACCACAGTAATGTGGTATATCAACAAACAGGGGGAGAACCAATCTTACCCCCTGTACAGGTTAGTCATGAGCCTCTGGTTTGCAGCCACCTCCATGGGTCTACACCTAATTGCCCAATACCTACCAGGGGTCAACAACACCCTGGCAGACCACCTAAGCAGAAACTTACTGAACCCCCATGAATGGCAGCTCCACAAGGAAATCTTTCTGCAAATCACGCAGGAGTGGTGGACTCCAGAAGTGGATCTCTTTGCCTCGCACCTCAACCACCAGCTGCAAAAGTTCAGTACCAGGGAGTATCACCTCCTAGCATGGAAGGTGGATACCTTGACCTTCCCCTGAACTCCCTCTTTGTGCATGTGTTCCCTCCTCTGCCCCTTATCCCCAAGGTATTGATCAAAATAAGGGAGGAGAGACCAAAGGCCATCCTCATTGCTGCAGATTGGCTCAGACAGCATTGGCACCCCTTACTGCGCAGCCTGACTTTACAGCCTCCTAAGCAGCGTCCCTGATCTTAGACCTCTTGACCCGGTGGGGGGGGGGAGATACTGCACCCAGACTTACAGACTCTCAGTCTTTCAGCATGGCTTATACTTAAAAGCTAACAAGGAGTCTCTGTTAAGCAAACATCATCACAGAGGCCAGAAGGCCCAGCACCAGAAAATCATATGCAGGGAAATGGAAAAGATTCTGCTCCTGGAGCCAGTCCAAAGGGGCCAGTACCTCCAATCCTTCCATCCCTCTTATGTTGGATTACCTAGCCGAGTTGCTCAATAGTGGCCTCTCTTTCTCCCCTATTAAAATCCATGTCTCAGCCATTTCTGCTCATTACAATTCAGACCAACCCCTCTTCTCTCATCCTTTCATTAAGCAATTCCTCAGAGGGGCTTCTAATATCAGACCTCCCAGAAGGCCTCCCACTCCACCCTGGGATGTGAATTATGTTCTAGAAAAACTAACCATACCTCCTTTCGAACCTGCTGCTTCTACAGAACTTAAATACCTCTAATGGAAGACTGCCTTCCTACTAGCTATCACATCAGCCAGAAGGGTATCAGAGCTTTAGGCTCTCATGGCTGTTGAGTCCTTCATCATTTTCCATGCAGACAGGGTCTCCCTGAGGACTAACCCCACCTTTATGCCCAAGGTAGTATCCGATGTGACCCTCAACCAGGCCATACAGCTATCCACTTTCTTTCCCAACCCTCAAAACAAGGGGGAAAAATTCTACACTCACTTGATGTGCACAGACAACTCAGATACTATCTGGACCATACTAAACCTTTCAGAAAAACAGACCAACTACTTGTCAGCCTTGCCCCTGGGCAGAGGGGAAGCCCATTTCCAAACAAACCATTTTCAAATGGATATCACACTGTATCCATTTTTACTACAGACTACATGGGACTCTCCCCCAAGTCTATCCATACCCATTCCACTAGGGCAGCCTCCACTTCCACAGCCTTACTCAGAGGAGTCCCCACAAGGGACATCTTGGAAGCTGCCACCTGAATCTCTGTCCATACCTTTACAAAGCATCACCACCTACCTCTTTTTTCTAAGTCTAGGGCAGGGTTTGCTTCTGCAGTTCTGCAGGGCCTGCTGACCCATGCCTAGGACTCTAACCTTTCCTTCCACCCCTGTCCTCAGCTTTGGGAATCCTCCCACAGGTGATGACTGCAACAGTGAAACATGAAGAACATAGTACAGTTGTATACACTTACCATAAATGTAGATGTCAGAGTGTATTCACTCATGCAGTCTCCTAATTCCATATGCAAGACTGCATATGAGGAAACTTCAATGGAACTTAAAAAGTCTCTGGTGTCAACATTCTCAGGACTTGGAAACAGTGATTCCTATCATTCCTTGACTAAGGACAGAGTTCCTATGGTGGGCAGAGGTTTGCAACCACAACAAGGGACTCCCTTTCACTCAACCCCCCCCCCCCGCCCAAACCCTGACAACAGATGGATCAGACTATGCATGGGGAGCTCGCATGGCAGGCAGATGCATTCAAGGCAAATGGAGCCCAGGACAAATTCACCTGCATATCAATCAAAAAGAAATGTTAGCTGTACAGAATGCACTGACAGCCTTCAAATACATTATCCTTTCAGAACAACTCTTGATAAAGACAGACAACACCACAGTTATGTGATAAATAAACAAGCAGGGGGGAACTCATTCCTACCCACTCTGCAGGTTAGCCATGGCTCTGTGGAACACAGTCTTGAGCAATCAAGTACACCTGTAAGCTCATTTCCTGCCAGGCAAACAAAATTCACTGGCAGATGACAAGCAGAAATCTTATGGACCCACATGAGTGGAAACTGTAACCCAACTCATTCAAACTTCTATTCCACAGGTGGGGGACACCAGAGGTGGACCTCTTTGCTTCCCCCCAAAACCATCAATTGAGCAAATTTTGCACCAGAGCTCCCCACAGCGAATCATGGAAAGTGGATGCCCTATCCTTTATATGAGAAAATTTCTCAATCTATGCCTTCCCAATATGTCCCTCCTCTCAAAAGTACTACTCAAGATCAAATAGGACAGGCCAAGGACAATCCTTATTGCACCAGACTGGCCACGCCAGCACTGGTACAAACTCCTATGCAGTCTGACAGCAGTGCCACTCTGGCACCTACATCAGACACCCTCTCTGCTGATCTAGCAGGAGGGACACATTTTGCATCCTCAGCTGCAAACCCTGAACCTGGCAGCCTGGCTTATTCCCTGAATACATCACCAGCAACCCTCAGCAAACAGGTGCTGGATGTCATCCTTGAGGCCAGGAGGCCTAGTACTAGGAAATCCTATTCAGAAAAGTAGAAAAGATACTGTTCTTGGAGCCAGTCTCAGGGAAATGACACAGCCTTGCTCACCTTACCTCAAATCCTAGGTTATCTAGCAGAGCTGCTCTACAAAGGCCTATCCTTCTCATCAATTAAGATTCATGCCTCTGCCATCTTGGCTCATTACATTGCTGAGCCACCCCTCTTCTCTCACCCTCTGATCAAACAGTTCCTGAGAGGAGCTAACAATTTGAGACCCCCAAGGAGAGCTCCCACTCCTGCCTGTGACCTTAACTTTGCACTAGAGAAGCACACACTTCCCCCTTTTGAGCCTGCTGCTACAGCAGAGTTAAAATTCCTCTCTTGGAAAACAGCCTTACTTCCAGCCATCACTTCATCAAAAAGGGTGTCTGAGCTACAGGCCCTTATGGCTGTGGAACCCTTCATTATCTTCCATGCGGACAGGGTTTCCCTCAGGACTAACCCATCATTTATGCCTAAGGTGGTATCCAGTGTGGCTTTAAACCAATCCATCCATTTACCAACTTTTTTTTCCTAATCCTCAGAATAAAGGGGAAAGGATCATGCACTCCTTGGACGTGCACAGACAGGTCAGGTTCTACCTTGACAGGACTAAACCTTTCAGAAAATCTGACCAGCTGCTTGTCAGCTTTGCTACAGGGGCAGAGGGCAAGACCATTTCAAAGCAAACCATTTCCGAATAGATAGCACAGCACACTGCATCCATTTCTGCTACAAACACCATGGAAAACCTAACCCACAGGGGATCAGAACTCATTCCACTAGGGCTACCTCAACCTCTACAGCATTTCTCAGGGGAGCCCCTACAAGGGACATCCTGGAAGCTGCAACCTGGATTTCTGTATGCACCTTCACCAAGCATTACCACTTACCTATCTTTTCTAAATCCAGAGCTAGATTTGCCACAGCAGTCTTACAAGGCCTGCTAGCCAGCCCTAATACTTCTTGACTGCCTCCACCCTTCCTCAGCTTTGGGAATCAACCTACATATGATGACTGTAACAGTGAAACACGAAAAACATTGGTCTGTTGTGTACACTTACCATAAATGTAGATGTTCGAGTGTATTCACTGTTGCAGTCCTGGCTACCCTCCATCCAGTCCCCTGACTTTTCTATACTTTCTACCTGTCCTCTTTTTTGGCCATATCTTATGGCAGTGGTATTTACTTTTTGCTGGAGGTGTTCCACACCATGTAATTGCTTCATATTTTGGGGGCTCCTGACATCTGGGGCAAGAAAAACTGATGCAATGGCATCGGCTGCATGTTTTATAGCCGTGACGACCTGACGTCACGGAAGAGGTGACAGCATCTGACACAGAAATCCCAAGACTCTGGTATTCGGGCTGACTGAGAGCTACCTGCAGGCAAATAACCCAACTGTGATGACTGCAACAGTGAATACACTTGAACATCTACATTTATGGTAAGTGTGCACAACTGTACTTTCGGTATGTACCTGACCAGACACCAACAACAGCTGGAGAGGCCACAAAAGCACCTCACAAAAATGATCCTAGGCCTTAAACACATGTCCTACATGGACAGATTCAAGAAACTTCAGCTGTTTTCAGTCTCTTATCGTCTACTTAGAAGTAATTTCTGCTTGACTTACAAAGCCATGTCCGACCCAGCCCTACTTGAAATGCTACACCTAAAGAAATCCTAGTCCCCGAGCCACACGCTCCAGAGATCACAACCTCATTACCACAATCAACAGAACATGCTGGAGGGACAGATTCATCTCCAAAGACTGCCCATACTCTGGAATAAGCTTCCCATTCATGTCAAGCAGAGCACCTCGCTGGCCCTCTTCAAGAGAAATCTCGACACGTGGATGGGTAACAGAAAGTTCACCCCAGGGATCACGCCATTTGCTCTACTGGATAGAGGCACTGTGAACTAACACTGGGTGGCATGGTAATATGGCAATTTTTTGGGTTAGGCTTGTAAAGGCTCTAGGGCCATTAGCCTAGTACACACCTATGAACCTATGTGTGTCACTGCCTGCAATATTCCTGATAGCTAGACAACTGCCCATAAAAAGGCAGATAGGATGTATAAAGCTCCTCGGTGTTTTACATTTTTATACACTATTCCCAAACCTGACCCACCAGCTATTGCTTTAGTTCACCCAACTGCTGCTAAGAACTTAGTTAATTCCAGACCTACTCTTTCTGATATAGATGGGAAATTATTGATAGGTATGGAAAAAGTATATACTTCTGCAACTTTGACTTTCAGAATTTTGAATTGTCAGGTTCATATGTTAAAGTTTGTTCTGAGAATTTGTGAAAGTATGAGGAATGCTTTATTTGCAGTTTCATCTTCTGAGGAAAAATGTGCTTTAAATAATTTAGTTTCTTCTATTGCACAGCTCACTACTCATTGTTTGCAGTGTGTATGTGTATGACTCTGTTGATACTTCTTCCAGGGCTATGGCCACTGGTACTGTTTTGAGAAGGCTTGCCTGTTTGGAATCTCAGAACCTCCCAGATGATTTTAAAAATGAGGTTTTAAATTCTGCCTAGGATACATATTTAGTGTTTGGCCCCCCTACTGCAGTGATGACTGCAAAGTGTGATGAAAAGTGCAAGCTGATCGAGGGAATCTCCAAGATTTATTGCCCTCTTTTTCCAAATTTTCCAAGGGATTTTTTATCTCCTCATCTGATATTTGCAAACTAGAGAATAAACAGTCTCAACAAAATTCAAGTAAACAGATGTTTAAGAATTAATGGCAAGGAGGTTCCAAAAAAAAGTCTCAAACCTCCCCAAACCAAGGCCAGTCCAAAATCTCTGAATGATTATTCAGGAGACCTTGGGAACCCCACTCACTCTGTCTCATTTTTTCCTTCCAAAATATCTGAATCTGTATTTTCTCTTTGGCAACAGGTTGTTTCAGACAAATGGGTTCTGCAAATCATTCATCAGTACAGATGGCAGTGGGAGGAAATTCCTCCTTTTCAGGGGGCCATTCCTAATCCTCTAAATCAGACTCTTTTGTCTCCACCTGTTTTAAATCACATACTGTCCCAAGGAGTGGTAAAACCAGTTCCTCCTTCCCAGGTGGCGAAGAGTTTTTATTCAAGGATGTTCCTGGTGCCAAATGAATAAAATGCTTGAAGAACAGTTCTGGATCTTTCTTTCCTAAACCTGTTCATGACAGTACCCAAATTCAAAATGTTGTCACTTCACAGCCTGCTACATCTATTTCCTGTTTCAAGTTTTGGTAACACTAGACTTAAAAGATTCGTATCATTGTACCCCTATTCATCCAGACTTCAGACGTTCCATAAGGTTTTGTGTGTCTGGATCACATTATCATGTCTCTGACTTACACCTTGGAATATCTACTGCACCGAGAGTGTTCACACAGTGTCTAGCTGCAGTTATAGCTCATTGCAGGCTACAGGATATCCACATTTTCCATATTTATATGACTTGCTTACCTTTTGCAGAGTATTTTTCAAAGTGTCATTAATCTTTCTCCTGGGTGAGAGAGCTCTTACACAAGCTGGGATTCTAAGAGAACATTAAAAAGTATTTCTTGACTCCTTCACACAGGACTGTGTTCCTGAAATAGGTTCATAGGTTCATAGGTTCATACTAGGCTATCTGCCCTAGGGCATTTATAAGCCTAGCCAGAGTGTGTTCGGCTTTCGCCACCCATTTTAAATTAATTTTGCTATGCCCTTTTTCGAGGTTAGTATACTGTGCCTCTGTCTAACAGTGACACAGAAGTGATACCCAGGGTAAACCTACGATCCCCCATCCACTCATCAAGATTCCTCTTGAAGAGAGTCAGTGAGGGACTCTGCCTAACCTGGACTGGGATTTTATTCCAGAGTGAAGGGAGCCTCTGGGTTATGAATCTGTCCCTCCAGCATGTCCTATTTATTTCAGTGCTGAGGTTCAAGTCTCTCGAGTGCGTAGCTCGATGGGATTTGGATTTTCTGAGGTGCAGCATGTCCATTAATTCTGGGTTGGACATGGCTTTATACGTCAGGCACAGATCGCCTCTGAGCAGGCGGTATGCACTGAGTAGAGCGGGAGTTTCTTTAACCGGGCAGCATATGGCATCTGTTTGAGCCTTTTGATCCTCTTGGTGAGGTACTTTTGGGGTCATAGGTTCATAGGTTTATACTAGGCTATCTGCCCTAAGGCATTTATAAGCCTAGCCCAAAGTTATGTGGCTTACGCCACCCCTTATGTTAGAAATAATTTTCCCATTAGTTTGTTGTGCCTCTGTCCAGCAGTGACACAGAGATGATTCCCGGGGTAAACCTACGATCTCCCATCCACCGGTCAAGATTTCTCTTGAACAGAGCCAGCGAGGTGCTCTGCCTCACATGGTCCGGGATTTTATTCCACAGCATGGGGAGTCTCTGGGTGATAAATCTATCCCTCCAGCATGTCCTATTTATATCCGTGCTAAGGTTTAAGTCACTTGCTCTAGTGGTTCTGGTGGATTTGGATTTTTTGAGGTGGAGCATGTCCATTAATTCCAGGTTGGTCATGGCCTTGTATGTCAGGCACAGGTCACCTCTGAGCAGATGGTATGCAACTGAATAGAGTTGGAGTTTCTTCAGTCTGGCAGTATATGACAGGTTTTGGAGTCCCTTTATCCTTTTGGTGAGGAACTTTTGGGGTTTCTCCAATTGCTGCAGGTGTCGGGTGAGATACATCCCGAATGGGGCATTGTACTCGATCATTGGTCTGATAAGTGAAGAGTACAGGGAACAATGACCTCACTTGATCTGGATGTGAATCCCTTCATGATCAGATGGGCAATGTAGAAGGTCTTTCGAACCACTTTAGCAATGTGAGTGTCAAACGAGAGGCCACTGTCAACCTGGGTACCCAGGTCCCTGATAACCTCTTCTGTGCTTAGTGGATTGCCACCTATATGGTAGCTTGGGGTTACCTTGCTTTTCCCGAAGGGTATGACTATACACTTTTTTGCGTTTAACTTCAGGCCATGGCTCTGGCACCAGCTATCAGTTTCCGTGAGACCCCTCTGAAGGATGTCTGTGTCCGATGTACTATCCACTATGGCACCCAGTTTGCAGTCATCTGCAAACTTTGTCTGTCCAGTTGCTGCAAGTGTCTCGTAAGGTACATCCCAAAAAGGGCATTGTACTCAATTATGGGCCTGATGAGGGATGCGTAAAGAGGCACAATGACCTCCCCTGATCTAGATGTGAATCCCTTCATGATTAGGTGGGCTATATAAAATGTTTTTCTAACCACTTTGGCCACGTGGTTGTCAAATGAGAAATTGCTATCAACTTGGGTCCCCAGGTCCTTAATTACTTCTTCCGTACTTAATGGATTACCACCTATGTGGTAATTTGTGGGCACTTTGTTTTTGCCAAAGGGGATGACTATACACTTTTTGGTGTTTAGCTTGAGGCCATGGCTCTGGCACCAGTTGTCTGTTTCTATGAGGCCCTTTTGGAGGATGCTTGTGTTGGCTGGAGAGTCGATTATGGTGCCCAGTTTGCAGTCATCTGCAAACTTGGTCAGCCACAGTCCTTCCGTGTTGGCCTGTACCTCTGAGAAATATATACCGAACAAGAGAACCTTGTGGGACGCCACTTGTAACTGGTTTGGAGTCTGACATGGCTCCAGCAACTCTAACCATGTGGGTTCTGTCCTTGAGCCAGTTTGCAACCCATCTAGTGACATAGGGGTTTATATTTAAGCTGGTGAGCTTATCTATAATGCCTGAGTGGGGTATTGTATCGAAGGCCTTTCCTCAGGTCCAGGTAGGCTGTGTGGACCACCTTCCCCTCGTCAATGGCCTTGGTGACTGTTTCAAAGAAATCAACCAGGTTTAAGAGGCAGGATCTGCCCTTAACAAAGCCGAACTGGGTAGGATCCAGTGTCTGTAGGTCCCCAATATCTTTATTTATAAGGTCCATGATGATCCTTTCCATAGCTTTGCAGACCAAGCTAGTCAGGCTTATGGGGCGATAGTTTCCAGGATCTGTTGAGGCACCACCTTTGTGGAGAGGGACCACCGTTGCTGTACGCCACTCTTTGGGTACATATCCTGTAGTAAGGCTGAGACTGAACAGTAGTTTTATGTTTGGGTTTAGCTCTTCTTGGAGTTCATGTAGGATGCAGCCCGGGACACCGTCTGGTCCCATTGATGCTGTGTTTTTGCTTTGGAGAGGGCTCTTACCTGAGCATCTGAGATGTCAGGGGCAGCACTCTGCTGGGATAGATATTTGCCCTTTTGGTGGGGAGGGGGGGAGAAGTTTGCGCTGAACCTGTCAGCTAGGATGCTGGCAATGTCTGTGGGTTCAGTGTATTTTTTGTCATTTTGGACTAATTCTGAGCATATCTGGGAATTCCCACCCAGGTTCCTAACATAACTAAAGAAAGCCTTGTAATTATCCTTAGTGTCCTGTGCAATTTTTCTCTCGAAGCTGGCCTTAGACGATTTTATGAGTGCCCATAGTTTTTTGCTAATACTGATCAGAGATGCCTTCCCTTTTTGGGATTTTGCTCAATCATGTAGTAGCTTTCTCCTTCTATTGTATAGTTTGTTTATGGCTGGGGTCCACCAGACAGGACGTCTGCCTTTGGAGGATTGGGTCTTGGTTTTATTTGGGATTGCAATGATCCATGCATTCCTGAAGGTTGTCATAGAATGCATTTATAAAGGATTCTGCAGTCTGGGCCGTATTTTCCACAGGCCCGGGGGCTTTGAAGGATTCCACTTTGGTTTTGAGGAGTGTGAAATTTGCTTTAGAGAAGTTTTTCACTGTGGTTTTCTGGGCAGAGGGTGGGGTTGGGATGTGACTATCCAGTGAGATTAGTTTATGGTCTGATCTTACCAGTGAGGGCTACACTTCTGGTCTCGAGCATAGAGTCCCCATGTTGGTGATGATCAGGTCCAGTATGTTTTCTCCTCTTGTGGGAGTGGTAACAAGTTGTTCCATAGCATTTGAATTTATAAATTCTAGGAACCTTTGGGCTAGGGTGTTGGAGCTAGAGTAATGCTCCCAGTCTATGTTTGGGTAGTTGAAGTCGCCCAATATAATGGTGTTTGGAGAGACCTTCATATTTTCCAGTGTTCTCAGGAAGGCCGAGTGGAGTTCCTGGGTTTGGGAGGGTGGTCTGTAGCAGGCTATAAACTGGAAGGCAGTTTTACCCACTGTTAGTTGCACATGGATAGTCTCTGATGCTTCGTGCTGTGCCACCAACCTGGAGGTGTGGGTATCTTTGACGAATATTGATACTCCCCCTCCTTTTGTGGTTCGGTCCAGGTTTTGGGGCCGAAAAGCATGGTATGAGGTATAACCTGGTAGTGCTGGGGTGCTCTCAGGAGCCTTGAACCAGGTTTCTGTTACTGCACAGATATCGATGTTCTCCATGCTAAGGAGAGTTTTGAGTGCGTGCATCTTGAGGATTAGACTTCTGGCGTTGAGTGGCACTACTCTTAGTTTCTTATCCCTTGTGATACCTATGAAGGTGGGTTTGTCTTTTGAGCCTTGCCTAAAAAAGGCACTATGGGGGTAGCAAGAGCCTTTGCCAATATCCGAAAGCCCAGGGGTGATAGGTGCAAACCGTCCCTAGCGAAGCATCGTGGCTTGTCGAGCATGTCATCCCAGGCTGACAGGCATTGGATCCCCTTTGAATGACACCAATACTTAAGCCAATTGTTGAAATTGCTCATCTTGTCTTCATATTGTGGCATCATTCTTGGTGAGGGTAAGATGCTACTCAAGGTCAGGGTCATACTGGCAAGGGCTACATGCTCAAAGAGCATGGACAATGACTGAGTCATATTTGTACTTGCCTTGGAGTGACCTGAGTGCTTGTGTTATGTGGCGGATCCTAGCGCCCGACAGGCAGCTCACTGTGATCTTCTCCTTGTTCAGCCTGGTGAGCGGGACGTCAGTGTGCCTGATGATAGAGTCACCTATCACAAGTGTATCAGGTGTGTTGTTTAGCCTTAAGGGCTGTGACTGTTTTGCACACTGGCTTTGTGAGCTATGTGTTGCATGTGTTTTGATTTGGGGTAGCGGTTACTTGGGTGTCTGCTTTGGAGGTCTCTGCTGCTTAGGCAGATTTTTATTTAGAGCCTCCAAGTATGTTTTTGTGTGTTTATGTGTTTGGTTTGCTGTCGTGGTAGCTCTATGTGAGACTGGAATTGTAGTGAGTGTGGTTTCCTTCTCCTCCTGTCTGGTTACACCAGTACTGAGTTGAGAGAGCTTAGCCTCCAGTTTGGCTATATGGTTGCATCTGTCTCATGTGTTGGAATTTGTTGGGAGGAGGAGAGGGTTGTCTGTGTACATGAGGCAGTTGTAACATTGCCTCAAGATTCCCAGATTCACCAGCTGGACCAGAGAGGAGATTGACAACTGACCTTTGGACATGCTAGAATAGTATTGGGAATTCCTTTATAATTGAAAAAAAGGGCCAATGGGGAACAAGGTACTCAAGGGGAGTTTGTGAGGGTGTAGTGCTTTTAATTTTTTAGTGCTGACTTATATAAATGCTTTAGTGAGCAAGTGCCAGGTAACTTAAATGCAATGTGCTACAGGTAACTTAAATGCAAAATGACAAACAGTAACTTTCATTCAAGGAAACAAGGAAATAAGTACAGTAAGCAATGCAGATATCACTAGGGATCCACAGAAGCACTGAACATTATGTACCTTCTCCGTTATTTGTCTAACAGTCAATGGATTAATAGGAATATATGTGTCTGTATCAAATAATAACTCTCTAAGCTTATATGATAGAAGGTGGTATCCAACAATACCACCGCTCCCCCCTTGTCAGCCATCTTTATAGTTATATTTTTGTTCTCGCTTAAACTTTGCAAAGCTTTCCGCTGGGCTATAGTTAAATTATAATATTTGCTAGCATGATTGCGTTGAAAGTAACTCATAAGGTCACGCTCGCAAGCATTAATAAAAAGGTTCATTGATGGAGTAAATGGTGGTACATAACCACTAGGTTGTTTTAAAGATGTATTATTAACATTATTATTACCAAACATACAATGCAATGCTATCCCTCTACAATAAAGCATGAGGTCCATAACCACCTCATGATAGACGCTTTCCCTGCTAGGCACAAAAGATAGACCTTTGTTTAACACCAACAATTCTTCTGACGTTAACTGATGTGAAGAAAGATTAAAAACAATACCAGTAACATCATTATCAGTCATTCTAGTGTCCTTCTTTTCTTCTGTGGGTCCCTGCCTTCGCTCAAAGAGCGTTTCCAGGCCCCTTTCTTCTTGACAGGTACCGGTAGTGCATGAAGAAAATGTTGCTCGGTGGAAGAATCTTTCGGTCGTGCCCCCATACGGAAACAATCCATGATGGTATTATCATCTTGTTGGACTGCTACGTGGAAATCGGTTCCAATCGCAGTATCACCTGAACCCTGCGAACGAACATCCAAACATCTAGAGACAGTTCCATTGACTTATGGAATGCTGGAACCTGGTGCTGACTGCGTGGTGCATGTGATGTCATCAGCAACAGTCAAACAAGTGCGTTCTTTGCCAGAAGACGGAGGCAAATGCAGGGTATTGCACAGAGACCCATCTCTGGCAAGTCCCTCAGAGTTATTCAAAGCAGTATTGTCTGGTTGAAATGCCGACGGATACTTAGATGGCTTTTTACCTTGATGTTGGTCTCCCTCATGTTATCCAAACCTGGATCTGGGCCAAACAAAAATATTGCCCTTGGAGAAGTCGTCATGATCTCTCCTCAATTTATTCATTTTTACAGTTCTAAGTTTTTTATCACTGTCCCGTAGGGAGTTGAATACCTCATTCAAGCGATCAGTATAAGTGTTCCCAATAAAGTCCCTAGAGAGTTTAAGTTGTAAATTGTCCACTTCTTTCTTTAAATCAACCATCTCTTTTCCAAACAATTCATTTAACAACCGCAGATACTGAAAGCCCGTTTGAATATTAATGAGCTGCCACTTGGCCAGTAGCTCTGGATAGCGTTCCCCTTGAGTGGGCATGTATAAGACCCTCATCCCTCGAGGGATTAAGCCATAATGTAAACAGGCCTCAAGATGGTAGGTTTGTCATTGGAGGCGCTGCAGCCTCCCCATCTTGTAGCTGAAATCTCTCAGGGATTCATCAAAATTTTTGTCGACGGAAGCAGGAACTGAGTGAATAAAAATGTTATCATTAACAGCTGTAAATCCCATATTAAGTAAAGGATTGTCCATAGGTAAAAAATCTCTATAACTTTTACCTTAGGAATTGTCATTTTCCAATTCATTACATATACCTTCAGGTAACATTTCCTTTTCTGATGGTCTTTCCATAGCGGCTCAGCACCAAAGAAGCACAAAAATATCAATAGTCCAAAAAATGCTCAGTGCTGACTTGATCCAACCAAAAGACAAGAACAAGCAAAGAAACAAAAAAAATCCTTGGTGGAACACCGCTGTAAATCCAAAGCAAGTTTATTCTCCAATAAAACAAACAAAATGTTGAATGATAAGCGCTTTTGGGTACAGGACCCTTCTTCAGATAAAAACACAGTTATCAAAGCTTGTTCAGCCTGGTGAGCGGGACGTCAGTGTGCCTGACGATAGAGTCACCTATTACAAGTGTATCAGGTGTGTTGTTTAGCCTTAAGGGCTGTGACTGTTTTGCACACTGGCTTTGTGAGCTATGTGTTGCATGTGTTTTGTTTTGAGGTAGCGGTTGCTTGGGTGTCTGCTTTGGAGGTCTCTGCTGCTTAGGCAGGTTTTTATTTAGAGCCTCCAAGTATGTTTTTGTGTGTTTATGTGTTTGGTTTGCTGTAGTGGTAGGTCTATGTGAGACTGGAATTGTAGTGAGTGTGGTTTCCTTCTCCTCCTGTCTGGTTACGCCAGTACTGAGTTGAGAGAGCTTAGCCTCCAGTTTGGCTATATGGTTGCATCTGTCACATGTGTTGGAATTTGTTGGGAGGAGGAGAGGGTTGTCTGTGTACATGAGGCAGTTGTAACATTGCCTCAAGATTCCCAGATTCACCAGCTGGACCAGAGAGTAGATTGACAACTGACCTTTGGACATGCTAGAATAGTATTGGGAATTCCTTTATAATTGAAAAAAAGGCCAATGGGGAACAAGGTACTCAAGGGGAGTTTGTGAGGGTGTAGTGCTTTTAATTTTTTAGTGCTGACTTATATAATTGCTTTAGTGAGCAAGTGCCAGGTAACTTAAATGCAATGTGCTACAGGTAACTTAAATGCAAAATGACAAACAGTAACTTTCATTCAAGTGAAACAAGGAAATAAGTACAGTAAGCAATGCAGATATCACTAGGGATCCACAGAAGCACTGAAAAGCCACATTTTAGGTGGAATTAGTGTTTCAGGGAAATAACAAGCAAACAAACAACAAGCATACAAACAAAGCTAGATTCAGCAGGCCTGGATCTAGTCTATGCTACAGCAAGCAAGGTGTACCAATTTCAGTAAGAAACAGTTCAAATATGCAGGCACTATAAGCCTTTAACCAGAAATTCCCAGCTCAGAAGGGCAGAGTCCAGCCTCTCCTCCCACAAGAGTGCAGACCATGAACCTTCTTAATGTAAAATAACTGGCCTGAAGCCCAAGTGCTTAAACCATAACTAATACACTTTTAGAATAACAGACACTGAGCCCTCAATCAGCAGTTCCCAATTTAGAAGGATGTCAACTAGATACCTCAGTTCAAAGAATTTTTCTTCCGTAGGCAAAACAGATCTTTATCTAGATCTGTTTCTAAGGTTTCCCACTTAGACTTTTGTGTCACTGGGAAGGAATACCTCAGGATTTGGGGTTTTATAGCATCTATGATCTCTTAAGTCCCTCTGGTCTTGTATGTAAACCCATGGAAAAAATTATCATGGAAATTATCAATAATGACATAAGAAACCTCCAAACACTGGACCCAACCCAGTTTGGTTTCGTCAAGTGCAGGTCATGCCTACTCAACCTGGTGGACTTCTTTGAGAAGGTCACCAAAGCAATGGATGAGGGAAAAATGGTTCACACCGCCTACTTTCACTTAGCCAAGACATTCGGCACAGTAAATGATTATGGCATTGTTGACAAACTCAACTGGTTAGGTATCAACTTTTATGTCACTTGGTGAATAGCCAGCTGGCTCACAGAGAGGACCCAGGAAGTTAGAATTGGGGAGTCTACCTCTGCAAAGAGGCCAATCATAAGCATAGTCCCTCAGGGATCAGTCCTAGGACCACTCCTTTTTGGAATTTACATCCCTGAAGTCTAAGCCAGTGTCAAGGGCCTTTGGCTGACCAAATATGCAGATTATTTTAAATTAGGAACAGTCATTGAATCCCCCACTGACACTAGTGTTCTCCAGGAAGGGCTGACACAGACAAATAACTTGTGTCAGAGCCATATACTAAAAGTAAATGCCAAGAAATGCAAAAATGTATCCTTTGGGAAGTCATCCACCTCTGCTAACTGTCATATTGCCAACACACCCCTAAGAGTCAACCCAGTTGTCAGGGACTTCGGGACACACATAGACAGTAACTAGACTTTGATCATCATATGTCAACAGCAGTGAGGAAATCATTCTGTGTTGTGCAACTTAAAAACAAAGGTAAGACATCTAGATCCAAGGTGGTCATTGTTCTACTGTATTCAGCATTTATCAGATCTGTCATTGAATACAATTCCCCCTTTGGTATTTACCTAACCAGGCACATTCAGCAACTGGAACATCTATAGAAGTTCCTCAATTAAATAATATAGGGTGTAAATAACATGTCCTATACAGACCACAAAGCGGTCATGTTCAAAGTCACCATCTTCCCCAACCCCCCCTCTAGCTAGGATCAGACATAAAAAGTTCTCCAAATCTGATTACAGCCTCCTGAGGGATGGTATAAACAGCTTCACAGCCCCCTCCTCTCTGTAGGAACTGGCACCAATATCCAAAATTACACCAAATTACTATACAAGCATTTATATAGATGCAGGGAATCAGGAATACCCAGCAGGACTAAGTCATCCTCCACAAGGAGGAGTAAACCTGCCTGGTGGACAGCTGCAATAAATAAACTCTATAACAAAAGGGAAAAAAATGCTGTCCAAGACCAAGAAGGAGCAGTTGCCCAATTGGAAGCAATGTCTCCTTAGCCTGAACAAGCAAATAAGGGCACTAGTGAAATCCTCCAAAGCAAATTTCATGTCCAAATTGGCCACATCTACTAGAGACAATCATAAGACCTTCTTCACATATGTCTGCAACCTCAAAGGAAGCACCCAGATCTGTTCAGAACTGGTGGTCAAGGACACCACATATACAAATGCTGCAGATATAGCAAACTTGCTGGCTGACAGATTCAGTGAAACTGTTACCCCTCTGTCCCCACCATCAGTAAATCAGGACATCCACAGTACCTGCCCCCTTCCCCTTATATCTAGGGAACAGGTCATCACTGCTCTCTCAAAGGCAAACAATACAGCCTCCATGGGACCCATTAACATAGGTTCATATGTCGGTGCTAGGCTATTGGCCCTAGGGCCTATACAAGCCTAGCCATAATGATTCCCTGGCTATTGCTTCCCACAAATATTTACTTTCCTGGACCCCTGTGTAGCAGGGCTACTGATGTGATCCATAGGGTGAATTTCCTATCTCCCATCCAATCACCAAGGTTCCTCTTGAAGAGGACCATTGAGGTGCTCTGCCTGACATGTATGGGCAGCCTATTCCAGAGTATGGGGAGTCTCTGGGTCAGGAACCTATCCCTCCAGCATGTTCTATTCATCATGATGACAAGGTTAAGATCCCTGGAGCATGTGGCTCAGAGGGATTGGGATTTATTTAAGTGTAGCATGTCCAACAACTCTGGGTTTGACATGGCCTTGTATATTAGGCAGAGATATGTGACAGAGTATAGCTGGAGTTTCTTTAGATGGTCAGCATAAGGCATCTGCTTTAGGCCTGTGATTCTTTTTGTGAGGTATTTCTGCAGCCTTTCTAGTTGTTGCAGATGTCTTGTGAGGTACATACCAAATGAGGCATTGTATTCTGTAATGGGTCTAATGAGGGATGAATACAGAGGGACAATGACCTCCTTTTTTCTGGATGAAAAGCTATTAGTGATGAGATGTGCCACGTAGAATTGGTTGTATCTTAATATTTTCCAGTATGTTTATAAAAGTGTGAGTATGAATCTCATGGGATGGATGGGGGCTGTAGTAGCAAGCTATTGGTACAGCAGTCTTACGTAGTTACCTGTAGTGTTGTTTCAGAACCTGGAATGCATTGTGCTGCATTGTGAGCCTGGAGGCCTGGAGAGTGTGATAATCCTTGGTGAATCCACACACTCCTTTACATTTATGTCCTGGTTTGGTGGAGTTGTAAAAATGTGGTATGTGTTGTGGTTGTGTAGGGTGATGCAGGGTCTCTGTTGTTTTCTCAGAGGTCTCAGACAGTCTGCAGAGAGTCGATGTCTCCCTTTTGAGAGAAGCCGAGGAGAGTGCATCTTCTTTGGGGATTTAGATTTTTAGAATTTTTTTTGATTTTTGCTTGATTTTTGCCTGGTAACCCGTTATGGTGGTAACCTTGTCTTTAAGGCCTTGCCTGGGTAAGGGGGCCTTAGCCAGTAACCTGAACCTAGGCGGTAACCGCAAAAAGATCCTTGCAAAGCATCATGGTTTGTCGATCATGTCATCCCAGGCAGACAAATACTGGATCTCCTTTGAATGACACCAGAAGCTTAGCCAATTATTGAAGTAAATCATTTTGTCCTTATACTGTGGTATCATTCTAGGCGATGGCAGGATGCTACTTAGGGCTAGGGTCATACCTGCCTGGGTACATGATCCGAGAGCTCTTCCATGTCTCTTTTTTATTTAGTCCAGGGAGGTATGTCTCCCAGGCTGCATCCTATGTGAACTCAGGCAGGAACTTGCAGCACCAGTAGGCACCCTATTCAACCAAAGCCTGAGTACTGGTTTCTTCACAGCTGAGTGGAGGACAGCCACTGTCATCCATTTACACAAAGGTGGAGTATCCACCAGTCTGGGAAATTATAAACCCATCAGCCTAACTAGCCTGATCTGCAAGGCCATAGAATGGATTATCATGGACCTGAATAACAAGGGCATTGACAACCTTCAAACACTTGATCCCATACAGTTTGGCTTTGTCAAGGGGAGGTTATGTCTGCTAAAATTGGTTGACTTCTTTGAGACCATCATTAAAGCCATGGACGAGGGGAAGACCACCTACCTTGACCTGGCTAAAGCCTTTGGCACTATTCCCCACTCAGGCATAATAGATAAACTCTCTCAACTAGGCATCAATTCATATGTTACCAGATGGGTAGCAAACTGGCTCACTGATAGAACCCACTTAGTCAAAATAGGGGAACCCACTTCAAGCAGTAGACCTGTAACAAGTGGTGTACCCCAGGGTTTGATCTTGGGGCCTCTGTTATTTGGGATATACTTTTCTGAGGTGCAGGCCAAAACCAATGTGCTATGGCTGACCAAGTTTGCAGATGACTGTAAGCTGGGTGCTGTCATCAGTTCCACTAGTGATGTGGACATACTCCAAGAGGGTCTCACTCAGACTAATTACTGGTGCCAGAAACATGGCCTCAAGCTGAATACCAAAAAATGTATCTTCATCCCATTTGGGGAGAGTGACATCCCCACAAATTACCACATTAAAAACAACGTACTAAGCACTCAATCAGTCGTGAGGGTTTGGGCACCCAGGTTGATAACTACCTGACTTTTGACCACCATGTTGTTTCCGTGGTACGGAAAGCCTTCTACATGGCCCACCTCACAAGTAAGGTTATCTCATCCAGGGACAAGGAGGTCATAACATCCCTGTATTCCTCCCTTATAAGGCCCATTATTGAGTACAACGCCCCTTTCAGCATGTACCTCACAAAGCACATGCAGCAGTTGAAGACAGCACAGAAGTTCATCACCAGGAGAATCCAGAGCCTCAAATATCTACCACACATAGATAGGCTAAAAGCCCTATCTCTCTACTCAGTTTCATACAGATTCCTCTGAGGTGACCTCTGTCTGGCATACAAAGCGATCATGGACCCCAACTTGATGGGGCTGCTGCATATCTGCAAGTCAAGCTCCACTCCAGTAACCCGCATGCGTGGCCTCAACCTGGTCTGTGACATCACCAAGACTTGTTGGTGGGACTGATTTGTGTCCCAGAGACTCCCTCATCTATGGAATAGACTCGCTCTCCACATCCTGCAGTGTACCTCTTTACCCCCTTTTAAGCGCAACCTGGATAACTGGATGGGGAAACAGAAAATATACCCCTGGGGTTCCACCCATGTCCCTGCTGGACAGGGACATAGGGTGCTGGTTTGTCTAAACATGGGTTAAACTCTTGGCTAGGTTTATAAGGGCCCTAGGGCCAATAGCCTAGAAACCTCCTATGATCCTGTGATCTATGCCTGGCATATAAGGCATTGTCAGACCCCACCCTAAATGACCTCCTTAACATCTGCAAAACAAACCACACTGGAATTTCCTGTTCTAAAGACTAAAACTTTGCTTGTGGTATAAATAGACCTGCTGGAGAGAAAGGCATGTATTGCAGAGACTACCCCTTCTCTGGAACAAGGCTCCCCATCCATGTGAAGCACAGTTTCTCCCTAAACCAATTCAACTGTAACTTGGACAATTGGATGGGGAACAGGAAATTTGTTCCTGGTTTGATATCTATGTCTCTAATGGACACAGGCAGCATGTAAATGGTTCATCTCTTCAGGTCCCTGCTTGTAAATGTTTCATTTTCCATGCCCCTGGATACACTTATCAAGGGTACTAGCACTTTTCAGAAATTCAGGATGCATGGCTAGGCTTAAAAGCCCCTGTGGTCATTAGTACACAACTATGAGCCTATTAAAGTATTATTCTCATGATAGCCAGACAAGACACCACATGGGAAAGATACAGTGGTATATGACATTTGTTTGATCCCAGCATCAACACCATTTATCTTTTCAAATCCCAGTATTGGGGTTTGTCACAAGGGAAATCTTTTTGTGGAGCAACAGATACCCTTAAATCCAGGTCTTCCTCCCTGCTGCAAAGCAGTCAGTCACCACAGACACTTTGGAATTTGCTTGGGGAGTGGTTTCTGGGCATAAAAGTGCAGGGGATGTGGGACAGCAAAAATAGATACAAGTACATAAATATCAAGGAGTTACTTGCCCTCACTAAGGCACTCAACTCTCTGAACCATCCATGGTCCCAGAGACGTCTTCAAGTGGTTACAGACAATATTACAGTCACATGGTAAATCAGTGAGCAAGGGAGAACCAGGTTGTACCCCTTTGCAGACTAATCATGTCAGCTTGGGATATAGCTTCACAGCACAGTCTCACTCTACAGGCATCCTCCATTCCATTAGAGCAAAATTATAGGGCATAAAAGCTGAGCAGGACCAGGTCAGACCCTCACGAATGGAAACTAGATGGGGGTTCTTCCAAGATTTGATCCGTCTGTGAGGAGTTCCTCAAGTAAACCTCTTTGCCTCCTTTCCGAAGAATGGAAACTAGATGGGGGTTCTTCCAAGATTTGATCCGTCTGTGAGGAGTTCCTCAAGTAAACCTCTTTGTCTCCTTTCCGAGTAATCAGCTGGTGAGGTTATGTTCCAGGACTCCATGCAAGAAGGCCTAGAAGACAGCTGCCTGCTTAATTCCACCATAGGAACAACAGTGCAGCCTGAGCTCATTTTCAAAAAATCCATTTCTAATACCGTACAGAAAACAAATGTTCATTCTCTTTAACTATAAGAGCTGGACTAAAAATGTAAAAGCAAAAGTTGTTCAGCAGACATTGACATTTCCAATGGTGTAAATGCTGATAGTGCATATCAAAGCCATTATTAAATATTTGGCAAGGAATGCTGATATTGTGCATATTTTCTACATTTTTGGAAAAGCAAAGCACAATATCTTAGTCACTGTACCATGTAGAGCCATACAATTTGTATTTAATTTGTTTGTATGAAGGTCAGCTTTAAAATTATATCTTAACCATTACTGTGTGATGCTCCTTTACAGAGATATTCACAGAAATATGATTAATATAATATTTCTCATAATTGATAAATAAAGCATAATATCTTATCACCTGTTACAGACAGAGGCTACATATCAGTGTAGAAGCTGTGCATCTCAACGTCAGCTTCAAAATGATGCATCATTTGTGTCATCACCATGCTCCCTTGCAAAGATATGGGCATAATAATGAGAAGTATTGGAAATGTATAATTTTCATAATCCTACAAGACTAAACAAACTGTGATATCTGTACATGTGTACAGTGCACAGACACAGTTCTTTTACCATGTTGTATGGAGTTACACTGTCTTCAAAATGAGGTATTACTTGGCACACTGACATGCTCCTTTGAAAAGTTATTTACCAAAATATGAAAAAAAAATACTTCCATAACCTAAGTCCGAAACCAACTTTGATATCTCCACCTGTGTACAGCATACAGGCACAGTTATTTTACCATGCTGGAACTATCAATACTGTCTTCAAAATGAGGTATTACTTAGCACATTCAGATGCTCCCTTGCAAAGTTATTTACCAAAATTTGAAAAAAAATCATAATTTCCATAACCTAAGTCCGAAACAAACTTTGATATCTGTACATGTGTATAACATACAGGCACAATTCATTTACTATGTTGGAACTATCAATAGTGTCTTCAACATAAGCTATTACTTAGCACATTCAGAGGCTCCCTTGCAAAGTTATTTACCAAAATATGAAAAATAATAATAATTTCCATAACCTAAGTACGAAACAAACTTTGATATCTGCATATGTGTACAACATACAGGCACAGTTCTTTTACCATGTTGGAACTATCAATACTGTCTTCAAAATGAGGTATTACTTAGCATGTTCAGATGCTCCCTTGCAAAGTTATTTACCTAAACATAAAAAAATCATAATTTCCATAACCTAAATCTGAAACAAACTTTCATATCTGTACATGTGTACAACATACAGGTACAGTTCTTTTACCATGTTGTAACTATCAATAGTATCTTCTAAATGAAGTATTGCGTAGCACATTCAGATGCTCCCTTGCAAAGTTATTTAACACAATATGAAAAAAAATCATAATTTCCATAACCTGAGTGCTAAAAAACTGATATCTGTACATGTTGTGTACAGCATTCAGACTCAGTTGTTTTACCATGTAGACACATATCATTGTAAATATACACATTCTTGGTGTAGCCAACATACTGCTGAATGGGTACATGTAAAGAGAAAAAGCAAGGTAAGGACCGCCACTCCACTAATGAACCCAGGATAGGCATGGGACTTCAGTCACAGGCAAGGCCATCTTATCTGTCCGATAGCTGTGCTGGCTACCCACTCAGACAGCTGATACCACTACAGTCTCATAACCTCCTTCAGTGTCAGCAGTCTGCCTTACCTATGCCTTTTCTCTTTACATGTGTCCATTCAGCAATGGATCTAAGGGATCAAGTTCTGTATTACTAAGCCCTTTCTGTCATCTAAACTCTACACATGCCTGATAAAAGCAGAATAAAAAAAGAAGTATTGCAGGATGGTCACTGACATATTAGATTGTACGTGGTAGCACTCTCCTGAAACAGTTGTTCTTTCTCAGCATCCTCACCAGCTCCTTACCACAGTTATTTGTCAAACTCAGAAAAATATATTTTACACAACACATTTCATAATAGAGTTTTACTTACTATACTGGTCCTACTTGGTCATGGGTGTTTTCCATTCTTCTCACAAGCTGCATGTTACCAATCCTGCATAGCTCTCCTCACGCCATTGTGGAGGTCAGTCAAGAACAATGCAATGCCCTCCTCAGTTAGGTGAACACCATCCCTTCTGAACAGGTGAACATCTTCCACAGTGATGCTGTCATGGCAGATTGTAGATCCACTGACCCTGTGCATCAAGCCATGCATGAACCCATTCTGTAAATGCCTGGCCTTGTGCACTGTCCATTGACTGTTTGCTGTTTTCCATATCTGTCGAGGAATTATGTCAGACCACACAAAATGACAATGTGGTCAGCACGACTGCAGGTGTTAAAAATTTGCTCTGATTTGAAACCATAGCTTTCTGAGTGGTTGACTGATGACATCATTCCCTCCAGTGTGCAGCACATAAATGTCAGGCTCAGGGTAGATGGAACACTTCTCTTCCAACAACTGCAGTACTCTGCTCCAATGCATACCTCTTCTTGCAATCCAGTATACCTTCACACTGGATGTGGGGAAGATGAAGTTGTACTGGTTTTCAGTTATGGAGGCATGGCTGGCAGCCCAGTGAATGTAGTAATGGCCACACACCCACACCCTTACTTGTTGTTCTCCTGCTCATGAAACCATGTCAGTGTCAGAAGGTGGACGAACCTGCAGAGGAAAGAAAATGCAAACAGATTACTGCTGATGTTTGACAGATGTATTGGAAGACTACATATATATGTATATATATATATATATATATATATATATATATATATATATATATATATATATATCCTATGCATTACCTGGTTAGCACATCCAAATCTTCACCCCTATCCACAGGGGCAGTATTATTTTCATTAGCTACATAAGTGGTGATGGCACTGCAGAGGTACATACCTACCACCCGTGAAAACACCAAATTACACACAATGACTGATAAGGGGGCACAGAAAGGGCACATGTAAATGGAAAAAGTAGGTTAAGGACTGCCACTCCATTAATATGCTAAGGACAGGCATGGGGCTTCAGCTCATGGGTGTTTGAAGTGTCCCATACCAGTGCTGGCTACCCACTCAGACTGCTGGTAGCAGCAATGACTCCCAATTGCATCCCATGCCAGCACACCGCCTTACCTCTACATGTTCCATTTACATGTGTCCTTTCGGCAATGGCCATAAGGAGTGAAAGGGGGGAGCTAATGTAAATCCTCTTGCCCTGACCTACGTACATTTACTACACCTGAAGAGAGGGAGAATGAGTGGAGAGCTACACCAAGACAACATGTGAAAAGACCAAGACTGACCCAGGCTTTGTCATTTTGCATGTGTCCTTTCCCAGAGGGAAACATTGCATCACAGTGTCACTCCCAGGGCCATGCTTACCTAGCACAGCAGCACTATGGGACTGAGCTAAAGAGTCTCAAATTTCCTAACTGCGATCCAGGTGGATCATAAAATCCATGATGGCTGGGTATGCCCCCCATGATGCATCCACCAACACAAGAGCAGTTGGCACAAAAGTATGAAGAGGAACCTTCCTGGCCTTGGTGCATAAGGGCTTGGCCGGTAACTGACAAGGGGGCACAGAAAGGGCACATGTAAATGGAAAAAGCAGGGTAAGGACTGCCACTCCACTAGTATGCTGAGGACAGGCATGGGGCTTCAGCTCGTGGGGCTATGAAGTGTCCCATACCAGTGCTGGCTACCCACTCAGACTGCTGGTAGCAGCAATGATTCCCGATTGCATGCAATGCCAGCACTCTGACTTACCTCTGCTTTTCCATTTACATGTTACATGTACATGTTAAATTTAACTGTTGAGGCTATCCATTACATGTTACATGTACATGTTAAATTTAACTGTTGAGGCTGCCCACTAAAGTGTGCTAGCCTGTGTAACTGATTTATTACTGTTTACTGCATTTCTGTGTGCTTTCTATCTCAAAAACAAAAAAAACAAAAAAAATATCCTTGTTTTCCTGCCTCTCCCCGACTAGTTTAGACCAGTATACAGGCTTTGCTGTATTCTGGGCTGTGGTGTAGTTCCTGTGTTGTCCATTGCCTTTACTTGGATAGAAGGATGTTTCTTTGCTCACCAGTGGGAGTGGGGAGCATTGAGCAGCCTATCTGTCCCTGAAGGAGTGACCTCAGCACAAGAGCTTGTAGTAATTGGTTGTTTTGGACCATTTCTATCTCTTTTTAAAGTTCCCTGTTAAAATCCGCTTGGCTGCTTTTATTGTGCGCATAGTGCAGCGCCAGTTAAACAAGGTTAAACTTTTTCTGGCTCCGCCAAGTCTGCTCTTCAAATTTTCCCTTAAGAAAGCTCTACTCTTATAATAATCAGTCTACTCGCTTTATTATAAGCCTAGTACTTGTTCTCAAAACCTCTCTTCTAAGTAAGCACTCTCAAACTAAAGAAAGCACTACATCCACCTACCACCCCTGTGAGTACCCACTTCACTTAAAGGCACAGCACTCCCTTATAATATTCTAGCATGTCGAGTGGTAGATTACTAGCATCCTCTCCAGTTCAGCTGGTTAATCTGGGAATCTTGAGACAATGCTATAATTGTCTCATGTACACAGACAACCCCCTCCTCCTCCCAACAAACACAAATACATGTGAGAGATGCAACTATATAGCCAAACTGGAGGATGAACTCTCTCAACTCAGGACTGGCAAGACCAGACAGGAGGAGAAGGTAACCACACACACAGCAAACCCAGTCCCACATAGACCTACCACAACTGCAAACCAAACACATAATAACACAAAGACATACTCGGAGGCTCTAACAAAAAACTTACCAAAACAACAGAGGCTCCCAAAGCAGACACCCAAAAATCCACCACCTCAAGACATAACACATGCAACACATACTTCAATAAATCAGTGTGTCAAACAATCACAGCCCTTAAGGCCAAACACTATGCCTGATACACTAGTAATAGGTGACTCTATAGTCAGACACACTGATGTTCCACTTACCAGGCTGAACAAGGAGAGGGTAACGGTGAGCTGCCTATCGGGGGCTAGGTTCCGCCACATAACACATGCACTCAGGTCACTCCAAAGCAAGTACAAATATGACTCCGTCATTGTCCATGCCGGCGTGAATGACCTGAGATGTACCTCCCTGGACTACATGAAAAGAGACATAGAGGAGCTCTCTGATTATGTAGCCCAGGCTGGTATGACCCTGACCCTGAGCAGCATCTTGCCCTCACCAAGAATGATGCCACAATACAAAGACAAGATGATCAGCTTTAATAATTGGCTCAATTACTGGTGTCATTCTAGGGGGATCCAATGTCTGTCTGCTTGGGATGACATGCTGGACAAGCCACGCTGCTTCAAGGGGCTTGCATCTGTCACCACTGGGCTTCCAGATATTGGCTAAGGCTCTTGCCACCCCATAGTGCCTTTTTTAGGCAAGGCTCAAAAGACAAACCCACCTCCTTAGAAAACAAAAATGGAAAAAAATTAAGGGTAATGCTGCTCAACGCCAGAAGTCTAAATCTCAAGATGCAGGCTCCCGAAGCACTCCTCAGTATGGAGAACATCGATGTCTGTGCAGTCAATGCTCCTGAGAGCACCCCAGTGCTACCAGGCTATACCTCGTATCATGCTTTTCGGCCCCAAAACTCGGGCCAAACCAAAAAGGGAGGGGGAATGTCCATATTCATCAAGGACACCCACACCTCCAGGTTAGTGGCAACACATGAAGCATCAGAGACCATCCAGGTGCAACTAACCACAGGAAAAACTGCTATACAACTGGTAGCATGTTACAGACCACCCTCCCAATCTCAGGAACCCCATTCAGCCTTCCTGAAGACATTGGAGGATATGAATGTCTCACCAAACACCATCATATTGGGAGACTTCAACTACCCTAACATAGACTGGGTGCATTATTCTAGCCCTAACACCCTAGCCCAAAGGTTCCTGGAATTCATAAATTCAAATGCAATGGAACAGCTAGTCACCTCTCCCACAAGGGGAGATAATATACTAGAC
This sequence comes from Protopterus annectens, assembly GCF_019279795.1. Lineage (NCBI taxonomy): Eukaryota > Metazoa > Chordata > Ceratodontiformes > Protopteridae > Protopterus > Protopterus annectens. Next base: position 993,616,565 of record NC_056726.1, on the reverse strand, counting down.
CTGATCATCACAAACATGGGGACAAAGTGCTTCACACCGGAAGTATACCCCTCACTAGTGAGATCTGACCACAAACTAATCACCCTGGATATACATATCTCACCTCCACCCCCAACACAAAAGACTACAGTGAAAAACTTCTCAAAAGCTGACTTTACACTTCTTAAGACTGAGATGGTATCCTTTAAGCCCACTGGGCCAGTGGAAACCACATCCCACAATGCTGAATCCTTCACAAATGCTTTCTATGGACATCTCCAAGAATGCATGGATCATGCAATCCCAAATAAAACCAAGACCCTCTCCAACAAGGGCAGGCGTCCTGTCTGGTGGACCCCAGCCATAAACAAATTGTATAACAAAAGAAGGAAGCTACTGCACGTCAGAGCAAAATCCCATAAAGAGAAGGCATCTCTGATCAGCACTAGTAGAAAGCTACGTTCTCTTATAAAAACATGCAAGGCCAACTTTGAGAGAAAAATCGCTATGGACACTAAAGATAACCACAAGGCCTTCTTCTGCTATGTTAGAAACCTGGGCGGAAACCATCAGATATGCTCAGAGTTAGTTCACAATGACAAAAAATACACTGAACCCACAGATATTGCCAACATTCTGGCAGGCAGGTTCAGTGCAAATTTCTCCCCTCCCTCACTCCCAAAAGAGGAAATACTTATCCCAGCTGAATGTAACCTCCTTGTCATCTCAGATGTCCAGGTGAGAACCACCCTCAGCAAAGCTAAAAATACAGCATCAATCGGACCTGACGGTATCATGGGTTGCGTGCTACGTGAACTCCAAGAGGAGCTAAACCCGCACATAAAAATGCTATTTAACCTTAGCCTTACTACAGGATATGTACCTGAACACTGGCGTACAGCAACAGTGGTCCCACTCCACAAAGGCGGCGCCTCTACAGACCCTGGTAACTACCGCCCCATAAGCTTAACCAGCCTGGTCTGCAAAGCTATGGAAAGGATCATTATAGAACTCATAAACAGAGACATTGGGGACCTACAGACACTTGATCCCACCCAGTTCGGCTTTGTAAAGGGCAGATCCTGCCTTTTGAACCTGGTTGACTTTTTTGAAACAGTCACTAGAGTCATTGACAAGGGCAAAGCAGTCCATACAGCCTACCTGGACTTGGCTAAAGCTTTCGACACAATACCCCACTCAGGCATCATAGATAAGCTCAACAGCTTAAATGTAAATCCATATGTCACAAGATGGGTTGCAAACTGGCTAAAGGCTAGAACCAATAAAGTCAAAATCGCTGGAGCCATGTCAGACTCAAAGCCAGTCACAAGTGGTGTCCCACAGGGCTCTGTCCTGGGACCCCTCTTGTTCGGCATTTATTTCTCAGATATGAAAGCAAACATGGGAGGGTTGTGGCTGACAAAGTTCACAGATGACTGCAAAGTAGGCCCCATAGTCGATACACCAGCTGACACATACATCCTACAGAAAGGCCTCACTGAAACGGACAACTGGTGCCGGAGTCATGGCCTTAAACTAAATGCCAAAAAATGTATAGTCATCCCCTTTGGGAAAAACAAAGTACCCACAAATTATCACATAGACAGTAACCCACTGAGTACGGAAAAAGTAATCAGAGACCTGGGGACCCAAGTCGATAGTGACCTCTCATTTGACACCCACGTTGCCAAAGTGGTTAGAAAGACTTTCTACCTTGCCCACCTTATCATGAAGGGATTCACATAAAGATCAAAGGAGGTCATTGTACCCCTATACTCCTCCCTTATCAGGCCTATTATTGACTACAATGCCCCATTTGGTATGTACCTCACCCGGCACTTGCAACAGCTGGAGAGACCCCAAAAGTACCTCACCAAGAGGATCAAGGGTCTCCAACATATGTCATATGCTGCCAGACTAAAGAAACTCCAGCTCTATTCAGTAGCATACCGCCTATTCAGAGGTGATCTGTGCCTGACGTACAAGGCCATGTCCAATCAGGAATTGATGGACATGCTCCACCTCAAAAAATCCAAATCCATCAGAACCTCGAGAGCTAAAGATTTAAACCTCAGCACAAATATGAATAGGACATGCTGGAGGGACAGATTCATAACTCAGAGGCTTCCCATACTCTGGAACAGAATCCCAGTTCATGTTAGGCAGAGCCCCTCACTGACTCTCTTCAAGAGAAATCTTGACGAGTGGATGGGAGATCATAGGTTTACCCCAGGGGTCATCTCTGTGTCACTACTAGACAGAGGCACAGTAAACTAATTCTGTTATGTAAGGGGGTCTTCACTGTGTCACTACTAGACAGAGGCACAGTATTCTAAATCTATTCTGTACACTTTTGTACCATTACATGGGGTGGCGAAAGCCACATCACTATGGCTAGGCTTATAAATGCCCCAGGGCAGATAGCCTAGTACTAAACTATGAAACTATGAAACTATGTGTCCTTTCGGCAAAAATTGGTAGAATAACAGGATTTCTGTTAGTATGCATTTTTCTAAGGGATATGAAATCTAAAACTGAAATGTCTGTTATTTAGCAACTTCCATCCGTTAATGAGGAGCAGACAAACATATGTCAAATCAGTCCCCATACTACTCTTTGGTATTTGTGTATTTGTGTGTGTGTGTGTGTGTGTGTGTGTGTGTGTGTGCGTGTGTGTGTTTATATATATATGAATCTACTACTTTTGATCAACAGCACATTTGATCGAAACTCATTTGGTCGACAGCACATTTGATTGAAAACCAGTACTCATGGCATAAAACTGGGATTTGTCCCCCTCCCCAAAGTCGTGCAACCCTGGAGTTGATATATATAGTTGGGGGGGGGGCGAAGCCCCCCCACCTATTTTCATTTAAAATGTGTACTTTTTGTTTTATTTTCTTCTTTTAAATTAATATAAGTTGGGGTTTATGCCCCCCACACCCCCCTAACTATATATATCAACTCCAGGGTCGCACGACTTTGGGGAGAGAGACAAATCCCAGTTTTATGTCGTGAATTGTGGTTTTCAATCAAATGTGCTGTCGACCAAATGAGTTTTGATCAAATGTGCTGTCGATCAAAAGTAGTATATATATATATATATATATATATATATATATATATATATATATATATATATATATATATATATATACGTGTGTGTGTGTGTGTGTGTAGGTAGTTAGAGTGAATGTAAAATTAATATTTCAAATTTAATAGCACACACAGTGATAGACATTTGCTGCACACAACAATACAGTCACTCAATGAAAACAGATTTATGATTCAGAAGTTCTCTGACTTTGAAAATCACTTATTTTTCTTATGCTGTCAATTGTCATTCTATCCTCAACCTTGTGGGGCAGAGTCCCCAGCTAGCATAGACCCTAGGTAGCTCACCAAATAGATATGCAAGTACTCTTAACAGCTGAAATATGCCTCACAGATATCATAGGTTCATAGGTTCATAGGTTCATACTAGGCTATCTGTATGGGGAACTATACCCATTATTTTGCTGTGCCACCCACAAAGAGGTTTAAATATATATATATATATATATATATATATATATATATATATATATATATATATATATATATATATATTTGATATATCTAATAATAAATAAGAACAAGACTATAATAAGTAACTGAACAAAATGAATTCACAGTTCAAAAGCAGATGAAATATTTTACCACAACAGTGTAGGATAGTTTCAAATAAATAAAGACAACATATGAGTTTGGATATTGTCATTGCCTCATAAGTAAAAAAGTAAACAATGTAAAATATATTCTTCCACATACACACAACATGAACAAAGTATAAATGTATACTCCTAAGAGAGTCATTGTGTAGTATATCAGATTACCTTAGTAATTTATAAGAACAGTATTACTGATGTTATACTCTCAACACAATACAGACATCAGACAAGGTATAATACAGACATCAGAGAAGGTACATAAAGAAATAGAAATGTCCAGAGTTTGCCTCGTAGATTTGTTACATTTCTTGAAATTGTGCAAATGACAGAAAGAAAGTGGTGGTGGGGGTGGTGGATTGCAATGACTCCAAGTGGAGAAAAAGCCAAATCTGACTTGTGCATTCATCAATGTGATAACGACTTCTACTTATGTGAATAACAGTGGCAACTGCTGACAGTTTTGCCTGAAAAGTGATAATGCCTCAGTGCTATATTGTAACTGCACTGTGCTAATGACGTGCAAGGTTATGCATGTTCAGACACAGGTAATAATTGCCTGTTGAGTAGGCATTCTTTTTATTACCTTCTGCAGGTGTTATGTAACACAGAGTCTTTATCATCTGTTAGGAGAAGGCCATAGTCATTCAGTAAAAATAGTATAACACTTATTACTGAGGCCTTCCGCCCACCTATTTGTTTCCAAGGTACCAAGCAATGAGGAATGACTGATATTAAAATTCTTTGTTTATATCACAAAATGCTGTGGTCAAGTAAATTAAAACATTCTCATGTACATTTCACTTCCAAAGCAATTGGTTTAGACTCACTAGGTCAGTGGCCACTTTTCATGGGAGACTCGAAGAGGTATTCATACTGACTAAGGGAAATTAGGCCATGGCACCACAGAAAGTACAGTTGTGTTAGATTTTATCATAACTGGAGATGTCCGTCTCCTCACTATTGTAGTATTCATAACCTAAGGGATCTCCTCCCAAGGATAGCCCAATGTCCAGCCAGTGTACCAAAGCCTTTAGTACTTACAGGTATTGTACATCACACATACACTCCCTTCACAAGGTGTAGGGCATAAAGGTGTCATGAACTACAAATAGAGCCTTCTTCTCCTTTATATTGATGTGGTCTGACCTCTGATGGCCAGAGACCCTCAACCTTGAAAGAGCCAAAGGAGGCCTCCCATCCCCTGTCTGGGGTGTCTGTAAATAGCTCTGGAGTTGGGACTGGAGCTTGGAAAGGAAGCCCTGGGTTGAGAGAAAGCTGATGAATGCAGCACCGAACCTCAAACCTGAGACAGGGAGAGAAGTAAGGTTACCGGGAAGTTCAGTAGATGGCAATGTTGGCAATGTTGGAGCCACACTAACTTGAGGTACGACTGAAACTTTCTCATGTGGAGTCTGGCTACTGAGAGCATGGGAATAGTTGAAGCCATGAACCTGAGGACCATGAGAAATTCCCTGTCTGTGACTGAAGCCATAGGAAGAAGAGACTGGAAAAAGGGAGTGAGAGAGAGAGCCTTGGAGGTAGGCACAGATGCCAACACAGAGATGGTCTGAAGCCGGGAACCAAGGAAAACATGATGATGGGAAGGCATCAGAGAGGATTTCTGGAACTTTATGGTAAACTCTGTAACAGGGAAATAGTAAATCGGAGATCCTGAAGCAGAGCATCAGGGAAGAAGCTTGAATGAGCAGATTGTCCAGGTAGGGAAAGATCTGAACACCTGTCTTCCTACAAAAGGTAATCGCAGGAGCAAGGCATTTGGTGAATACCCTTGGGCAGTACAGAAGCCAAAGGGAAAAGCAGAGAACAGAAAATGCAAGGAAGAAACAGCAAAAAGTAAAAATTTCCTGAAAAGATGCCCAGCTCTAAAGCCTATCATACAACCTTACAAGTGTCCGTTCCACTAACAAACAACTATGAGAAGTATACAAACCAAATAAAAGAGCTGGCAAAAGCCTATACTCTCCCTCTATTTGAAAACTCTGGAATACCCTCCCCTCACAGATTAGCATCTTAGACTCCTTTAGGAACTTTAAATTCACTTTTACCATATAATTATTAATACTGTCTTCAACGTGAGGTATTACTTAGCACATTGACATGCTCCCTTACAAATTTATTTACAGAAATATGAAAAAAAGTATAATTTCCATAACCTAAGTCCTAAACAAACTGTGATATCTGTACATGTGTACAGCATACAGGCAGTTCTTTTATCATGCTGTAAGGACTAACACCATCTTCAAATGAGGTATCACTTGGCACAATTACTTGCTCCCTACCAAAGTTATTTACCAAAATATTAAAAAAAAATCATCATTTCCATAAACTAAGTCCGAAACAAAAAATTATATCTGTATATTTGTCCAGCATACAGACACAGTTCTTTTTTTCCATCCTGTAACTAGTAATATTGCCTTCAAAATGGGGTATTCCTTACCCTGATGACATGTTCCCTGATATAGTTATTTAGCAAAATATGAAAAAATATCATAATTCTTATAATCATGGTCCCAAACAAACTGATATCTGGACATGTGTATGGCATACAGATACAGTTCTTTTTATATCTTGCAAGTACTAATGCTGTCTTCAAAATGAGCTACTACTTAGCATGCTGACATATTACCTGACAAAGTTATTCACCAAATATGAAACAATATCGGAATTCTCATTGCCGAAGTCCTAAACAAAATGTGATATCTGTACGTCCTATCTATACATATCTGTGACCTATAACCTGTACAATTCAATTGAAAAATAAACCAATCTGTTAGGTGAAAAACTGTAAAAAATAAAAAAAAACATACAATAAGCTGGTTGCATAACTGCGCACACCGTTAAATGAATACTTTGTTGAAGCACCTTTTCATGTAATTACAGCATTCAGTCTTCTTGGGTACACACCTGCCATCAGTTAGACTCTGATTAACCCCAAATAAAGTTCAGCTGTCTTAGTAGGATTATCATGATACTCAGTTGTCTGCTACAGCAAAAGCCATGCTTCACAGAGAGCTTAAAATGCATCAAAGGGGTCTCATTGTTGGAGGGTATCGGTCAGGAGAAGGGTATAAAAAACAATTCCACAGCATTGGATATACCATGGAACACAGTAATGCCAGTCATCAAAAAGTGGAGAAAACATGGGTCAACATTTACATGACAAAGAAAGTACAGTTTTGTACCTACCATAAATGTAGATGTTCGAGGATCCACATTGCTGCAGTCCTAACTATTGGGGTAGTCCGCTCCGAAGACCCTAAAAGACAAGGCCAAAACCAAAAAACACCAAACATACAATGTGGATCCTCGAACATCTACATTTATGGTAGGTACAAAACTGTACTATTTCTTCATTGTAGAATCCCAAAGCAGAGGTAGAGGCTGCTGGCAAATCATAAGGAAGCAGGAGCTGATTGCAAAATAGCTGTGGCAAAACCAGCCCTAGACTTAGAGTAGAGAGGAAGGTGGTAATGGCAAGAGAAAGTATGCACTGAACTCCCAAGTAGCTCAAAATATAAATGCTGTTGAAGTGGCAGTAGCTAAGTGGAATGAGGCCTAATCCCAGCTGGAATCTCCTTGCCATGCCATGATAATAACAATGCAAATGCAAAACCAATCCACCTAGAAATAGTTTGTTTTGACAGGAAGAAACAAACAACTGCTGAGACTGCCTAAAAATCTTAGTCCTGCTTTTAAATAGTAGGCCTGCAACTCAGAAACCCTTCTAGCAGAAGTAATGGCCAAAAAAAAATGCAGTCTCATGACAAGTATTTAAAGGTTGTAGAGTAAGTTTCTCCAACACAAAAATTGGGTCCCAAGCAGTAAAATTGCTTGAACAAAGGATGTGAAAACAATGGTGGGTCACAATCATAGTGAGCTGAAAATTGCTGCAGCATGAATTAATGGAAGGCTAGGTCTTCTGGGCTTCATAAATCACATTTAAAACTTGTTGGAAAGCTGCTGAGAGACCTCTTTCAAAAAAAGATAATATGCCAGGCTGTTAGGAGAGACAACAGGTGTGGAATCAAGGTAAAGGCCATGGAGGCTTCCTTTTACCAGACTCTCAGTATGGGCTACAGTGCTGCGCTGGCCAATCTGGAGCTATTAAAATCATCCGGAAAAGCATACACATGAAGATTTTTCCACTGAAGAAAGAGCATCCATTTTCTGAGTTCTATGTCTGGTTCCCATGACACTGTCAATTGCTTGTCTGCACAATGGGTAAGAATGTGTTCCCCCTTGTTTGTTGATGTACCACAGTTGTGTTGTCTTTTCTGTAATCAATCAACACCTGCTGGAAAAGAAAAAACTCCTGCAAGCCATTAATGCAAACTGGACAACATCTCTTTCATGTTGATATGTAGATGCTGTAGTCTGGCAGGCCACTTGTCTGGTATCCACTTTCCATTTAGATGAGCTTGTTTAGGTGACATTCCTGAGCCCACCACAAAAATTCCTTTGAATGCAAGGTATTATTTGAATGACAGTGCCCAAATCCTGGCAGTGCTGTGTCCACAGATTTTGAGATACCATTGTAGCTTCCTCATATGCAGTTTGGCATTGGGAAGCACCAGAATACAAGATGCCATGAACCCTAAGGCTTGAAGGACTGTCCTTGCAGTCAGCCCGACTGAAGAGATAGTTGATGGAAGTAACTGGAAAGATTCTTTGTCCGGGGTTAAAAGGCCATCTGGGCTGCTGTATTCAGTCTCACACCCAGAAAGCACATGTTTTGAGAGGGTACTAGACTGGACTTTATTTGCATCTTAGCACTGCTATGACATATTCCAAATGCTGTAGAAGGTCTTCCTTTTCTTGAGCCAGAATCAGGCAGTCGTCCAAGTAAGGATAGATTTGAATTCCTTTTAACCTGAAGTAAGCTATCACTGAAGAACTGATAATGAGAATTTCCAGCTCGAAAACGCAGATACTTCCTGCAACTTAGTCTTATTGGCACATGAAGGTAAGCTTCCTTGAGATCTAAAGTTACCATCCAGTGATCTTTGCCCAGCAGAGGTAAAAGCTGTTTGAACTTGGGAATGTCCAGATAAGTGTTGAGGATAGATAAATCCAAAATTGGTCTCCACGTGTTCCCCTTTTTGGTACTAGGAAAACAGGAAGAAATAAAATCCTAGCCTTTCTGCTCTCACAGAACTGGCTGAATGGCTATTTGGAAATTTGCTTGTGAGCCTCTGTTCTTTGTAGAGGAGGAATGTCTGGCATGCCTTTGAAAGGAGGCAAGGTATGGAAATAAAACCTGTAACCGTGGTGAATGATATCCAAACCCATCTGTCTTGGGTAATTAAATCCCAATTTTCTTTGAAAAGAGACAGCCTTCCTCCCAAAGGTGCTGCCAGGCGAGAATGTACTGGCAGCTGAAAAGGCAGGTCATTGGGTCTGCTTAAAGGACTGACCCCTGCCCTCACTAGAAGTCTGAGCAGGGAACTCCTGTGCTCTGCCCCTACCACGTCTAGACCTACCCTAGACTGGGAATCATAAGCAGGATAAGTCCATCCCTTAGTAGGCCAATTTCTACTAAACTGGCTGCACCTGTAAAAATCCTTAACATCTGCATAGACTTAGCCTTGTCCTCCATTTTTTTTTTAAAACTGCTTCCACAGGCGCCAAACAACACATCAGACTGTAAAGGAGCATCCAAAATCCTTGTTTTAACATGCTCAGCTAAATTCTGATCTCTCAACCAGGCGTGCTGCCTAGAACAGAACCAGTGGCAGCCACCCTCGGGAGGCCTGCACAGCATCAAAACCACACTGCAAGGAATGTTTACCCACCTGTTCAGACACATGAACTAAATCCTGCAACTCTTTACACTCAATACCTTCATGCAGACATCCACCTTAGATTTCAACTGTGAAAGGAGATAATTCTGATATTTTAACATGTGAAACTGACAATTCAACGCCCTCATGGCTAAAGTGGAAGAAGTATACACTTTCTTTCCCCATCTATCCAAAACCCTTGCCTCTTTATCAGGAGGAACAGGATTTTTAACAACAGAGGCCTTCACACCTTTAGGCCCCTGAGAGACAGTTTCTGGGTCTGCCCTAGGACTCTTAAAAAGATACTTATGAGCTTCAGGCACCCTGTAGTACCTATCCGGTTTAACTGGGGCAGGAGGCAGAGAATCAGGATTCAAGGAAGCCTCTGCAAAAACATCTTCCACCACATTCAGAACAGGAGGTATAGCTAAAGGCCTATGCTGGGCAAAACAAGAATTCCCTAAGCATCTTTCTGGAATCAGAGAAATCTTGACCTTCCCATTTAAAATGCTCCCTCATGGAATGCAGAGTCTCTGAAAAGGAAAAATCCTCAGGAGGAGAAGCTGAAGGAGTAGAATCATCCACATCAGAATCAGAATAAGGAGGATACTCCTGCAAGTCTTAAGACTCAGAAGCCTCGAACATTGCTCAAAACTCTCAAACACAGGTTCCACCCTAGGCCTCTTATCAGGAGGGGGCATAGAACCTCTAATCATAGTAATCAAATCCTCTGCCATTTTAAGCATATGTTTCTTAAGTAAAGACCCTGAAGCACTAGGAGAAATCCCCACTGAAGCTAAACTTGGCCTGCCTCTCAAAGAAGCCTTGGAAACAGAAGGGGAGGCAGTAACCACCTTAGGAAGAGAGGGAAGAACAGCCACCTGAGAAGCCCCCTCAGCCTGGCCTACATCATGAGAGGATACATCCTGTAACAGTAAAGTCTCTCCCTGAGAATCCAAGAAACTCCTGGCAGAACCTCCTGGGACTGTCGGTTCTTCCCTAGGCTTTGCAGTTTTGTCCTTGCATTTTATAAAACCAACCTAGCACAGTCTAACCTTCTCTTAATAGTCAACAACGTCGTGCTCAGGCCTAAACAAGGTATACACAAAGTATGGTAATCCCTATGAGGTATCTGTTTTATTCACTTTTTCTGACATCTAAATACTGAGGCAAGAAAAACAAAATATTCTAACTTTGATTCGGTCTGAAACTCTGACTTCAGAAACTTTCAGAACGCCAACCGACCATGCGGCAAAAGACTGAGGATATGGCGTCGGTCATGCGTTTGGTATTCGGGCCGACTGGACAGGACTGCAGCAATGTGGAATGAAGAACATCTGGACATCCCTCCAAAATTGATGAGAAGAGAAGACAAGACAAAAACTGGTCAGGGAGGCTGCCAAGAGACCTACAGCAACACTGAAGGAGCTGCAGGAATTTCTGGCCAGTACTGGTTGTGTACTACATGTGACACCAACCTCCCGTATTCTCCATATGTCTGGACTATGGGGTAGGGTTCCAAGAGGGAAGCCTTTTCTTATACAGAAAAATATCCAGGCCTGGCTAAAATTTACAAAACAATACATAGACTCTCCCAAAAGCATGTGGGAAAATGTGTTATGGTCTGATGTGGCAAAGGGTGAACCTTTTGGGCACAATTCCAAAAGGTACATTTGGCGCAAAAACAACACAGATGGAACATTATGGTGAGTACTTAACTTATTTATCTGATGTCTGAGTATGCACAAGCACCAAAATGAAACATCTCCCCAGTGACCCCTTTCACAGTCTGCCCTACTATGCACAAGCACCAGAGTGCAACATTTCCATCAACAACCCCTTCAGCAGACCTTCCAGTATGTACAAGAACCAACATGAAACATTAACCCCAATGACTCCTTCATTAGTATATCCGAGTATAGACAAGCTCTAAAATCAAACATTTGCCACGTAACCCCTGCAGTAGTATGTGCAAATACCACTTCTCACCAAATCACACAAATACACATCACCCACCAAGAAACCAGAGTTATTTCCAAATGTTTTCTGTTTGCAATGTCACACACTACATTCATACAGCTGCCATTAGCTTTTGCTATAGGGGAACTAGGAGCTTATGATGACATTGATGGTAAACACTGCTATCCAACTTGAAGCAGACCAACACAGTTCAAATGCACTTGAACAGGCAACCTGTGGAAAGCATAAAATAACAAACCAAAGGTTTGGTCTTCCTCAGTGGCATATGAAGGGATGATCATCTAAAATGCTTACTTCCTACTGAACAATAAAAGGTTAGTCAAGACAGCAAACAAATTCATACACATAAGATAAGTCACAGCTTCTATTTCCAATGGCAATATCATAACAAACAAAAGTTACACATTTTACACACACTTGAGATATTCATCATGAGTTTTTTTAAACCCCCTGATAATAGTCGAATTAAATCAGATTGCATTCTTATTAAACTGAAATGAAATTATGAATCTATTAAATTTAAACAAAACATGGGAAGTATAACAAAAGCATGGGACTTCAGTATTCATTATCCACAATCAACCAGAATAATGTTTTAGAGTTCTTTGACCACTGCAAACACTATTCAGTATTCTAAATCTCGCCCCTACACTTAACAGGGTTCCACAACCCCCTTTACAATGATTTCCTGCACAGTAGGACACACAGCACATATTTCAAGACAAGCCTTTACATATTCATATAAAAAAATGCCCTATCAACAGTAAACATTTCCATGCAGCACAAGAAAGTTGGGGATTTTACATTATGAAGCTATAAAATGCAGCAATGCTGAAAAAAAACAGCTTCACCCTTGCCATTCCTTTATGGCAATCACATGGCAGAAAGGGCAATCACATGTAAACAATTTTAAAATAAAGAGAATGTGTGTTTAACAGCTCTAAGAAATAAAGTAAAAAAAACATTTTTTGTGAGGACAACCAGATACCTACATTTCTGAAGTGCACTGGCGACAAATTGAACATTTATGGATGGATTTTACCTGAATTATCTGGACAATGGACCCAATCCTTAACTGTAACATACAGAAAAAAAAATACAACGAAAGCAGCCTAAAAAAAAAAACACGAAGGGAAAATAATCCTGCAAATATCTGCCCAGCCATAAAATGACAGCAAAGCAGTTATATACACTGCACAGAAAATATCACATAACACTGCACCATAACTTGCTTACATGCTAGGCTCAGAACATTTCTCACTTTGAAAATAAAAAAACAGGGAGGATCGGGCTTTAAACTACAAGTGCCTGCAGTAGTTTTGAGGGCTTCAACAGAAAGGAAAAGGACATGTTCGCTCAACAAGGCCCTAACCCCTTTTATTTAAAGTCCTGTTCTGTTTGGCGAGAGAATACTGGGCTACTAAACACCTTAATCTAAATGAAAGGGAAAATTCCTTGTCTCAACATACAGATCCACATCATTAACATTAGCTTGACATAAATTTTTTGAGTGGTGATCAGGCAGCAACTAGATATATTCCGCTGTATAAACTAATGAAACTCAGAAGATTAAACACAGCATCAAACTTAAGAAAGGACATTATGACAACCAATATTACAAGGGACAGTCTGCTGTCTCCACCAGTTTTAAAAAAAACAAATTATGTTGTTAGTAATGCAATTGATGAAAATACTAATGCTTTTTGGGGACGGAATGTTCCACTTCGATGTGTTTGCCGTGAAGCTCCACCTTCCCTAAAATCAACACAAATTATATAGCTTTAAAAATTACCAGGCTATCAAAAACGTAAACCAAGCACTGCTTCCTGTGCAGACAGTGGCCTTTGCTCTAGCTTTGGAAATCGTGATAAACAGCACTTAATTATTTGCTGCTAGAACTTCATTAATCCCAAGTACCTTCTCATGGCGCCTCTGTGCAGATTAAGGTAGGGTGGGAAGTAGGTAGGCTTGAGCTAGGGACTGTTTAGCTTCAGGAGTAAGGAATTTTTTGTTTCTGTACAGTAGTCCCAGTTTTTGGTGTGTCTTTTTTATACAGTTATTGATATGGACGTCAAATTTAAGTTCATCATCTATGTAAACCCCAAAGAGTTTAGTATGTGATTCCACTTTGATGGAAATGTTGTTTAGAGAGGAGATGGAGAAGGTAAATTTTAGATGTTGGAGAGTTTTGGGCAAGAAGACTAGGAGTTTAGTTTTGTTAGGGTTAAGTAGGAGTTGGTTAGCAGTGAGACATTTTTTGACAGAGTGTAGAGATTCTAGAGTGAGGGTTAGTAGGTGAAGAAAGGAATCAGAAGTGGGGATAATAGTAGAGTCGTCAGCATATTGAATCAGGGTGGAGTGTGGGCAGGAGTGGTAGAGATTGTTGGTAAAGATATTGAATAAGAGGGGCCCCAGGATGGAGCCTTGGGGAACCCCAGTTTGAATAGGGAGAAAAGAAGAGGAGGCAGAGAGCCATTTAACAAACTGAAGTCAGTCAGATAGGTAACTAGAGAACCAGCCTAGTGTAGAGTTAGAGAGGTTAAGGGAAGCTAGTTTGGAGAGAAGGAGTTTATGAGATACAGTATCAAAGGCTTTAGAGAGGTCGAGGAACAGGCAGGAGACTAATTTGTTATCATCGACAGATTAAGAAATAGAATGAGTAAAAGATAATAAACTTGTAGAGGCACTATGCTTGGGTCGGAAACCATGTTGTGTGGGGGTGAGGAGGTTCTTTTGGGTGAGGTAAGACATGAGCTGTTTGTGTATGCACTTTTCAAGAATTTTAGATATGGGGGATAGAATTGCAATTGGCCTGAAATTTGAGGGATCAGTGGAGTTACCTCCTTTGTGCAGGGGTAGAACATAGAATTTTTTTTCCAGATAGCAGGGATGCTCCTTTCTTTAATAGAATGATTGATGAGGATGGAGACAGGATAGGCAATAGAGGAGGCTGCTAACTTGAGAAAGGCAGGTTGTAGGTTATCAGGGGAGGGGGGCAAGGTTTGAGTTTATTAAGAAACAGACGAATAGTAGCAGTGGGGATGGGTTTAGTGGAGAAAGGAGCAGTATGAGGAAGAGGAGGCGGGGTGTCAAGAATATAGTTAGAATTAGGTTTAATTAAGTTCTGTATAGAGTCTATAAAGAAGGAGTTCAGTGAAGTGGCAGTTTTGGTAGAGGATGAGTTAGGGAAGGGATTGGGGGGGGGGTTACCAGGGTGTAGTATCTTGTTGATAGAGGGCCAGAATTCTTTGGGGGTGGTATGAGAGTTTTTTTGATGGTTGAGGTAAAAAAGATTTTTGTCAAGGTAGATTTGTTTTTTAGTTAAATTTCGAAGTTCTCAGTAGAGCTGGAGATTTGCAGAAGTTTTTTGTTTGTGCCAATCTTTCCAAGCTCTGTTCCTTTTCTGCATGAGGGAGAGACTGTCTTTGGGCATCCATGGGGCATATTTAATTTTGACTCTAGTTTTTCTGATGGGGCTAAGGAGTTCAGAATGTTAAGAAATGTACTGTTAAATTTTAGGACGGCTTTGTCAAGAGGGAGATAATAGAGGAAAGACCAATCTATAGAAAAGAAGATTTGGTTAAATAATTTTGGGTCAAAGTTAGATAGGCTACGGGAATCTCTATATATGTGGGATTTAGTACCATGGGAGGAGTGGTGCTGAATTGAAGCTGGGAAGTGATCACTAAAGGAGTTGGGCAGAGTAGTGGGGTTATAATAGTGATTAGGGTGGGAGGCGAGAATCCAGTCCAGGGTTGAGCTGGAGTTATGTAGTTGGTTTATGTGAGTATGAGAAGTTATAAGGTGTGAAAATGTGTATAGATTGATACTAGTGGAGGGAGAGTCAGAGGTCAATGTTAACATCATCTAGAATAATAGCATCATAGGAGATAGTTTGAGAGATCCAGGCAAGGAATATTTCAGGGGTAGGGATATTGTTACCAGGTGGTATGTATATGGAGGCAATAGCTATTTTCTTTTGTTTGTTTAAGTTACAGTTGAAAATGAGTATTTCAGCTGAGTGAAAGCTAGGGGCGGTGAAAGGAAGTGGGTGGAGGGAGAGCTGTTCAGAGTATAGAAGAGTCACATCTCCTCCGTTCTTTGTGGGTCTATCTTGATGGAAAATATTGTAACCAGGGGGTAAGATTTCTCTATTAGATATTTGAGGTTTTAGCCAGGTTTCAGAGATAGAGAGAATATCTGGGGTGTGGAGTGATATCCAGGAATGGAGTTCAGTAACTTTGTTTTGGATACTACAGATATTGAGAGCAATAAGTTTAAGATTTTTAATAGATGGGATACTAGATGGGGATAGGTAGGGGGGAGGACAAAGTTGGAGAGGAGGAGAGATGGTTTGGGTAAGTGTGTGGGTCTGGGTTGGGATGAATATCACTTGAACAGAGTAGATTATGTAAAAAGGTAGAGGATCTGGGGAGAAATTAGTAGAGATAGTCATATTTGAGTTTAGATTTTGTGGGTAGAGAAAGAGAGATAGGGTATTTAATTTTATAGAGATAGGCAATATGAAGAGAGAAAAGAGAGGGTGATAAGTGAAAAAAGTAGGAACCTGGTGGAAGGCAGTGCTGGTGTGGGAGAGTAGGGCTATGGTATAGGTCAGGGGTGTACGATGGAGGGATGTAGAGATTGAGAAAAAGGCTAGGACAGTAGTAATAAGAATTAAGTATAACATTGTGACTAGAGATGGGCTGGAAAAAAGAGATTGGTAGGAGGGTAAAGTTCAAAAGGATGAAAACTAAAGTAGAGAGAGTAGGGTAGTGTAGAGTGTAGTAGTGTAGAGAAAGGGTAATATGGAACATTAGGATGAGAAGAAAGAGTGGCATGTTTTAAGGAAGGAAGACTGATAGGGAAAGGTGGTAGGAACTGTGGGTGGGGAAAGTAGATAATTAAGAGGGAGAAAGGTGATTGGAAGAGGTTGCTAGGGGGTGGGGCAACTAGATAATAGAGACTGAGAAGGTGATTGGAGGAATCTGCTAGGGGGACGGGGGGAGTTACCAAATGGTGGAGTATAAATGTAATTGATTTAGGGGTATGTGGGAATGGGGTAGGGTAGAGAAGTGGAGTGAGACCGAGCATAGAAAAGGCTAATGGAGCAGGGCTACACTTGCCTGGGAGATAGATTCGAGAAGGAGAAGAAAGCAAAATAAGGAGAAGAAAGCAAAATAAACAATCAGTGGAAGGGTGTTGTGCATATATGTAGTGGAGAGAAAAGGGAGAGGAAAAGCAGGTTATTCTTTTTGCTTCTTAAAGTGAAAAAGCTGATATGTAAACAAGCTACTTAAAAGTCTAGAACAATTTTATGCAAATTTTTAGATTCTATAGTGAGAAAATTGATATGTAACAGTTATGAAAAATTATACAGGCAGGGTAACTTCATCGTTGCAGTTTGCACAAGTATGAGTTTAAGAGAAGACAAAGAATATGTAGGGGGTGAGAGTAGGATTATGGAGGTTGAGGAGGATGGTGCGCAAGGGTGGGCACATTGGGGCAGTTACAGATCCATGTCATAGAGAGGTGTTTTTGCAAGCAAATTTTAAAGATTGCAAGGTTTTGAGTAGACCTAATATGTAGTGGGAGAGAGTTTCAGTTTCTAGTTACAGAGTAAGAACAGAGTAGTTGGCTGGCTGGTAGATTAGATTTATAAACCTGTAGAACCTGCTGGTTTTCTGATCTGAGAGATCTTTTTGGTATGTAGTGTGAGAATATTGAAGAGAGTGAGGGGCATACAGAGAGCTTATAAAATAACTTATGCATAGTGGTTAGTTGTATGTAGGTAAGATGGTGGGGCAGTTCAAGCCATTCAAGATATTGTAGAGGTAGCAGTGGTGGGTGGAATGGGAAGAGTTGGCTGCAAACCTGGCAATTTTGTTGTAACAGGTTTCCAGTTTAGATTTTAATGTAGAGAATATGTTTGTGAGTAGTGGAGCTCTATATGTAAGGGATGGTAGAAGACAGGTTGTGGCAAGAGTTTTTCTTGTAGTGGAAATGAAGAAATGTTCATGTCTATAAAGAAGGCCCAGTTTTTGTTGTGTTTTTTATGTCATGTTGAATGTGTAAGTCAGATTTGAAATTATTGTCTATTATTACCCCTAGTAGTTTTGTATGAGAGACTATTTATTTATTTATTGCATTT
The DNA here is from genome assembly GCF_019279795.1 of Protopterus annectens. Lineage (NCBI taxonomy): Eukaryota > Metazoa > Chordata > Ceratodontiformes > Protopteridae > Protopterus > Protopterus annectens. The sequence continues at coordinate 993,598,944 of NC_056726.1, read as the reverse complement.
GTTTACCGGCAAAGTTCACTGGGCCTAAAAGAGCCTATTTTCAGTGGAGGCCCGGGGATAAAAGCTCTGACAAGAACATCAATGCAGAAAAAAAAAATTAAACATTAATTGGTACAGAAGTAGAAACAGTGTTACACAACAACTATTTCAATAGGTGTTTTATTGTGAGAGAGTATGATGAGTTGGTCTTTGTATACAGGAGTGCTTTTTAGGGGAAAACACTAGTAGCTTGGTGTTGTTGGTGTTGAGTAATAGATTGTTTTTGGTCAACCAGTTTTCAATGGTGGAGAATGCTATTTGGGCAGTGTTTTGAAGAGTGAGGATGGATACTGCTGAAAAATAATGGTAGAGTCATCTGCATATTGAATGAGTGAGCTATAATTAAGAGATAGGCATAGATTACTGATGAATAAACTAAAAAGTAGGGTTTTAAGTATTGAGCCTTGGGGTACACCAGTTGGTTTGGGTAGATAAGAGGAGGAGGAGGAGTTCCATTTCACTGCCTGTTGCCTATCAGATAGTAGCTTGAGAACCAAGAGAAGGTGGAGGAGGAGAGACCTGTTTGCTGTAGTTTATTTAGAAGATGAAGATCTGAAACAGTGTCAAAGGCTTTTGAAAGGTCTAGAAATATGAAGGCAATATATTTATAGTATCAAATGGAAAAGGTTTTCTACTTGGTACAAAAACATAACCAACACCAACACAGGGCTAGTTGTTTTCTGGTTTTACAATATTTTATGAGTTACTATCCTGTGGCTTTTTGCTGCATCTATCAATTTTCATTTATTGGCCATTTCTGTCTGTCCATGCTTCCTCCTCTTTAAATGCAGTCTCGTGCCAAAATGTTTTTGAAAGAGGGTTTACATAAGAGGCCGCCAAGAAAATTGGGGCCCCTCCTCTGGATCTTAATTTTTGTGTTAGAAAAGCTAACACTTGTTGCATTTGAACCAACATTTTGAGTTAGAAAAGCTAACACTTGCTCCATTTGAACCAGCTAAGCTAGCCGACTTCAGGTTCCTAACACAGAAAACAGTTTTACTGATTGCTGTAACCTCTGCAAGAAGGGTATATTGAATTTCAGGCTCTTTTAGTGAGTTTACTCTATCTCATTTTCCATAGAGACATGATTTCTTTTAGAACTAATCCTTTTTATGCCTAAAATTATATTTGAGTTTCCTACTGTCTATCTCATTTTGTTTACTGAAGATAAAAATGAGGGAGAAATGACACCCCATACCTACAGACAACTCAGGTACTATCTTGACAGAACTAAATCTTTCATATCTTCAGATCAAATGTTCATTGCTTGTGAAGGTAAAAAGAAGGGACAAAACAGACTATTTCCAAATGGTTGTCTAAGGCTATTACCTTTTGTTATACTCACCATAATAAAACTATTCCAGGCAGGGTCACGGCACACTCTACCAGGGTCTTGGCCTCATCTATGGCTTTTTGGAAAGGGCTGGATTCTAGAAGTATTCTAGAAGCTGCTACTTGGTCTTCTGTACATACTTTTACAAAGCACTATAAGCTTGATTCCTTCTCTAGGTCCAGAATAAGCTTTGCTAGGACCATACTTCAAGGGTTCCTGGACTCTTCTCCTTCCACCTTCCCAAATGAAGTTAGGTAAGGTAGTCTACCCATATAATTAAGGTTACTGCAGCTGACATCATTATAGTGAACATAGTAAAGTTGTTAACATTAAACTTACCATAACAGCAGATGTTTGAATGATTCCTGCTGCAGTAGCTGCTCCGTCTCCTCATCCCACTTTATTCTTTTGGTATGTTTTTAATGCCAGGATGTGAACATATATTTTTTGTTGTTTTTGGCATTGTCATTTTGGGGCTCAGCCTCCCTCTCTTTGTTGGCAGGAATGCTTGGAAGGGCTTGGCACCTAAACTTGTCTTTTAGTCAGCTTTGCTTGAGCTGCTTGACATTTTGGGCATGTGGAAAGTGCCCTAATGGTTTGGAAACAGACTGTCTATTAACTAAGGTTACTGCAGCAGTGATCATTTGAACATCTACTGTTATGGTAAGCTCAGCTTGCGCAACTGTACTTTCTAATGGTTGTGTGGATTTTTAAGCACATGTATTTGCTTTTTGGTCAACTTGAGGCTTCTGTAATTATTTGGGTTCTTGATGTTATATCCGATGAATGTATTGTTCTGGGACTGTTTCTTCTCAACTATTGCATACTTCAACATATGTTAATTTGACCTTCTAAGAACAGCATTGTTGCACTGGTAGCCATTTTCAGATCACTGTTTGATGTTACTTATTTTTTGCAGTATATTTTGATTGTATAATGGGTCAACAGTTGTATTTTTAAACCCTGTTATCATCTCTCTGTTTTTATCTGCAGTTTTTATCTGCTGTTTTGGGTATAAAGGTTGTTTTTCTGCTATTTCTGTTATAATTTCCCTTTCAGCTTTCTATTGGTGTTTTCCACTCCTTACTCTAATCCTGCTCTACTGCTTGCTAAGCTAACTAATGTTTTCTACCTTGCTTCTCTTTTACCTGTTCTGCTTATTTGTTAATCTTAATCCACTGCACTTCCCTTCCTGCTGTAATTAATCCCTCTCTGTCTCTCCCTTCTCCTACAGCTCCCCTTTTGCTCTACAAGAAAACCCTTTGTGTCACCTGATCCTGAGACACTGGACAGTCACACCTACATGCAATTAGCTTCTGCAATGGCAAACTACTACATGCAATTGCATTTAATTAGCACAGTGTATGTCCACATTATTTTCAGGTTTTTTGTTTTTCCCTAAACAAGTTTTTGTTAGTGGCATGCACACTGGTCGGACCTAATGAAGCGCGGTCCCCTCCCAGTATAGTGCTACTGCTTTCATTAACTACTTTTCCCCAGAAATTGCATAGAATAAAGTACAGCAAGTGTCCCTTGTTTTTTGATTTACTGTAACAGGTAGTACCCTGAATGGCAACATACTCTGTGCCCATAATAACTGTTGGAACCATGCTCAGTTTTATAAATACCTAGCCCACAGAAATTACATTAAACCTGCTCAGGAAACTAAATGTTATTAAACTACTTACCTCAGCTGGCTGACTGTTTCTACAACGAACCAGTTGGACTGTGATTCAACCCACTCCGTTCGCCCTTGCTGCACTCAGGCTTACCCCCATTCCCACCCACCCCCACATCAATTACATTTACACTCTCTGATAGTTCCCTCCCCTTCCAGTCAATGACCAGTCAACACCCTAACATTAACATCACCTTCCTTCCATTCACTCCACCATCATAAGCTTCCTCACTAACGGTTTTCCTTTCCTAACATGTTTTATACCTTAACACCTTATATTACCCTAATTACCGTTACCACCATACTTTTAGTTCTATCCAACACCACCTCCCTACTTACTGTATTCCACTTCCCAACTACAGCATCTTCCACATTACCCATAATACCCAACACAAATACCAGTAGTTTTTCCAACATCTCTCCTTTTTTATTCGACTGTACTATTTTCACCTTTCAAAGATTAAATCCTTTGTTATCATAATTAAGAAAAATTATGTTTCAATCCCCTCTATAGGCCTCTCTCCATTACTCAACATCTCTCCATCCTTACATGTCACTACCTGGCCCTCTCTCTATGTGGTGGCATTCACCCCAATCCAGGACCAAACACAAATTTTTGCCACAGCCTTCCTTCCAGTGCCAAGAACCTCTGCTTCACTACAATTAATGTACATAACAAAACTACTGAATTCCATGCCTGGCTCTCCCCATCGCTCCCCAGATATTGTAGCACTTACAGAGACTTGGCTAAAACCACACATTGCTAATACTGAAATAATCCCTCCTGGATACAATATTCTTAGAAGTGACCAGCTCCATAAAAAAGGTGTTGGCGTCGCATTAATCTACTGTGACACATTAGCCATTACACCATATAACAAACCTACACCAACATTTGCTAATATGGAATCATCACTAGGAAACCTTCATATCAACAACAAAAAACAGTTATGTATTGCTGTACTTTATATTCCCCCAGGTCAAAATATACCTACTGTGGAAGATCTACTATTCTGGACAACTCTCAATATATCAAACAAAACTATCATTCTTGGTGACACAAACATAAACTGGAAAACTTTCATCTCTAACTCTCCTGTAAATAGTATAAAAACGTACACAGATTTACAGAATTCATTACTGACCCCAGTTGTAACGTAAAAAAATCAATCTGAGTCAACCCTAGACTGGATACTCGTCTCACACCCTCATAAATTCACCAAGGCAGGAACCCTTCTGAATACCTTTAGTGACCATCTTCCTGCATATACCCATAGAACCCAACCTCAAATTAACAAACTGCATTTCCTAAAAACATCAAGGAATCTCACCCAGTTTAATGAACAACTGTTTTTAGAGACACTAAAGTCCCATAACTGGTCTCCTACCAAATTTCTCCCTCTAGATGAAGCAGTTAACTATTTCAACAAAGTCTTCCTGGATATCCTCAACAGTCTTGCACCCATATGTACCAAAAGAATAAAGCCCAACCATGCACCATGGCTATCTAAACAAACTAAACAGCTACTAACTTCTAGACATAAAGCCTGGAAGGAATGGCATAGAAATAGAACACCACAAAATTAACTTAAATAAACAATTCTACAATAATGCCAAAAAGCAAGTCATCAAGGATGAAAAAAAGCTATTTCTCCACTAAACTCTCTACTCAACATAATAACCCCCAAAAGTTCTGGAAATCTGTTTCCTCTCTTCTAAATCCTGGCACTCATTGCAATCCTACCCCCCCCACCTGACAAATCGCTCAAGCTTTCAACTCTCACTTTATTGATACTATCCAAAAACTTGTTAATGACTTCCCTCTATAAACTAATAATAGTTCAAATCTCAACAAAAACCACAATACTCCTTCTAACCATCAATCTCACCTCAACTCCCTCAATAACAATTCTAACTCAAATAATATCCCAACTACTCCTCTATTTACTTTACAAGTGGACCCCACCTCTCTAGTGCACAAACTGCTCTCTAAACTAAAGCCATGCTTCCCCTCTTCTGACGGCCTACCACTTGAATACATAAAACAAGCAACAGACTTTAGAGCTTTTCCAGTCAGCATTCTCATTAACTAATCTATCTCAGAATCATATGTCCCACAGCTCTGGAAAAACTGAATTATCACCCCCCCCCCATAAAGGTGGTAACACCAGTGATCTCTCAGACTATTGGCCGATTTCTATACTTTCCCCACTATCAAAAATCATAGAAAAGTGTGCTCATTCTCAACTGCTAGAACATCTCACAGACAATAATTTACTTGCACTCACCCAACATGGTTTTCGGCCATCACTCAGCACTACAACAGCTTTACTGTCATTTACCAACACTGTATACAAAGCTCTTGATGATGGACTACTAACATCAGTCATCCTGCTAGACTTATCATAAGCATTTGATACAGTGTCCCACTCTAAATTACGTCTACAATGTGAACCCATAACCTGATCCACATACACTCTAACCTGGTTCAATAACTACCTACTAAACAGAAAACAATCCATTAGATGGCAAAGCAAGCAATCCGAATACCTAATCAACAACACAGGTGCCCCCCAAGGATTTATCCTTGGGCCCTTGCTAATTAATATATGTATTAATAATCTCCATAAAGCATCCATGCAGAGTACCCTCATTCAATACGCTGATAATTCGACAATTATCACATCCTCTAACAGCATTTCCGATCTCCTAAAATTAACACAAGAAGCTTTTACTTCCACTGAATCTTGGCTTAATGAGGCTCAAACTCCTACTTAATCCCAAAAAATCAAAACTTTTACTTTTCTCATCCAAAACTTTAACTGTAGACTTTAAAATATTTTCTCAGAACAATACAGTAATTGAATTTGTAAAAACATCTAGACTACTTGGTATCACTATTGATGATAAACTTACTTTTGAAAATCATAGACTCGGCACAATCAAAAAGATCCATTTTAAACTTGTTAAGCTCTATAGGCATAAACTATATTTGGACAAGTGTACCAAGTTAAAACTAGCAAATACCCTTCTTCTTCCATCCCTCCTCTATGGTAGCCCCATCTTCACCAACCTACACTCATCTCTCCTGAACAAACTGCAGTCATGTTACTATAAAACAGGTAAATTTGTCTCAAACATGCCAAATTGCACACATCACTGCCTGGCCACTAAAACTTTAAACTGGTTTGAATTCCCTCATCACCTATATTTCTCTCATCTTACTTTCACAAACAAACAACTCAATAACCAAAAATACCACCCATCCCTTCAAAATATAATACAAACACACACCCCTCCAAAAAATTTTAGGTCCACTAACAAACAACTGCTAACTGGAACTAAATCCAACAAAAGAGCTGGGCAATGTCTGTATTCCTATGCCATTGCCAAACTTTGGAATGCGCTCCCTCAGTCTATTATCCATCTCGAATCTATAAAAACATTTAAATCTCATTTTCTCAACATCTGTTCCTGTAACTACATGATCAAACCACCTTAAATATTCTTATTTTTGGCCACAATACCCTACAAATAATTTTCCAAAAATAAATAATGCAGTCATTTTTCTTCTCAACTTATTCTTCTTCTCTAGTCTTATCTCTTTTGACATTGGTGACTTGAAAAATGGAATTTACTCTTAATATTTTTTTTACTTCTGGGACTGTGTTGAATTTTTCTGCTGTTTATGTGTAATTGCTTTGCATATCTGTTTCATTTGTAATGTGTATAACCTTAATGTGACTACAACATTCAAACTGATGTCTTAGACAAATTTTGTTTTAACTGTTTGGAGCTTTTCTCCCCGGGTCTCCACTGAAAATGGGTCCTTGAGGCCCAGTGGACTTTCCCTGTCAACAAATGTCAATAAATAAATAAATTGTAATAGAATAGTTGTTAAAATCGTCTTTGGTAAAGTCTGTTGTCTTTTGTTATTTTGGTACATCCATAGAGAAAGTTATCAATGGACTGCATATTTTGAATAGATCAAGCATTTTTTCTACAAATTATATACCTACTAATAAAGATGTGGTAATACTGCTTAACATGATAAGTGGTTATATATGTGGACTGTGAAGAGAGATGGTCTTTGCCATTGTAGCCAAAACATTAACACTTTGACCAAACTGTGGCAATGGTAAAGAGGAATTAAAAGCCAAAACACTAATTACTGCAAAAGTATCCCTTTAACCACTGCAATCAGGATCAGGAGACAAATGGGACTGTAACACAATATCCTGCAGAGCTGAAGCAAAGCACAGTGAAATGTGAGGTTGGAGCTAATATGAATGAGCCCCAACATGGCTAATTTACAAGTATGGTCGCAGTGAATCTGGCTAAAAATATTATCTGAATCAAATCTCACTTTTCCAAGAGCTTTTGAAATTGGCTTCTGCACTGGGATTGCAAATTATGGCATACAGCAGCTATGTAAACTTGAGGTATCTGTTGGGCTAGTGTATACAGCTAGAATACCAGTTTCAAATCAAACAGGCATAATGCAGCGGTACCATTTCAACATTAAGAACTGTACCAATCATGAATGAAATTTAAAGTATATAAAATGCCATAAATGTGGTCAAAGCAAGCTATAGTACAACATTAAAATCAAGGGACATTCAAGCCAAAAATACAAAGTAGGTTGCAGCAGAATGCATGCATTTCCAATATTTTTCACTGCTAAGTAATAGAATTAAGGCAGCCTTTACAGCACCTTTAATAGCAAGCAACAAGTAATTAGATTATTGGAAATGGACACAAGTGGTACCATATAAAGTACATTATTTCATAGGAGCAATTTAAAGCTGCCCATATAAACCAATGCAGGCCACCACAGTTAAACTAGAGACTTATGCTGAGGTGATGGGCCAGCTTACAACTATAGTGCCTAATGATACATAGAAGGAGCAGTTATTCTTGTCTCTGATAAAAAAATAAAAGGTCCAGTATTGTATTGTATTGTATTGTATTGTATTGTACTGTACTTATTTATTTATTTAACATTTGTTGACTGGGAAAGTCCAACTAGGACACAGCCTGTTTTCAGCAGAGGCCCAGGGAGAAAAACTCTAGACGCATGTCTTTGGAATGTGCGAGGAAACCAGAGCACCCAGGGAAAACCCACACAAATACAGGGAGGATATGCAGACTCTGCATAGAAGGCACCCCAGCTGAGAATCGAACTAGAGAACTGTGAAGACCTTAACCATTATGCCAGTCTGTTAGATGACAATGTTAACCACTGCACCATCCATGGGAAGTATGGGAAGAACTGAGTGCTAAATATGACTGGAAAAAAATGTGAATCAGTGAGTCACAGTATGACCTTCAGTCACTTGAAAAAGTACAAGAACTGCAAGTGGAAATTTTTAGAGGAGGTTGACACTTTGTGCAATGTTAAATCTACAGTGTTAGTATACCCTGGTGTTCTAGCAAAGTTTTGCAAGTTGTCCACTTTTACCTGCTATGAAAGAGTAAGAAGGAAAAGATTTGGACAGGTTTGGGGTGCATTTGGCATAATGGGTAAGGTCTTCACTTCATAGATACAAAGTACAGGGTTTGATTTTAACCTTGGGTTATTGGCTAGGCTTAAAATGGCCCTTTAGGGCAATTAGCTTAGAACTCACTTATGGATAAAGGCAACATAATTATTACAGTGAAGCACAGTGACTGTGTTTTTTTGGTAAAAAGTGGCAACTGTTTGTTTGTTTGTTTGTATGCATGGCGATTACAAACTGATTAGGTATCAAACATCTAGTGCACAGATGTGTCCGTTACCATGGACAGAGAAGTTAATTTCTAGGTAAATAGAGGGACAGTGTCTTCAAAAACTGATCAGGGCTTGTATACCAGCTGGTGTTCATAGATGAAGAATATAAGTAGTATGTGACCACTAATCCCCTCAGAGATTTGTTTAAAATAGCATATGATATGGAATCAACTGTGGGTCTTCTATCTTCCAGGGAAACTTGATAAATGACCCTGATGGAATGATGGGCCACTTACTTGGACAGTTTGTTGGTAACAGGAAAATGTGAATAAGACCACTTGAGGAATTGTGCAAATTGTCACAGGGACCCTGGAAATAAAAGTAGTCTGAGAGTTAAGAAGTCAAGGTGTGAGTTTAGAAAAAAAGAATTTATGTTCTTACCATAGCATTCCATGTTTGTTGTCCTTTATCACACCTTCCTTCTTTCTGGTTGGGTTTGGAGCTGATCTTGGCTCCGACTCAGCCACTTCTAAAGCTCAAAGAGTCCTTACTGGCTCGAAGCTAGCCCCTTATCCCAGCATGCTTAGCAGTAGCTACCCAGATCTTGTTTGTGACAACTAACCACTAGATAGGAGAACTATAAATTACCAAATAAAGGAGGTAACCAAACGATACTGCTTCATTGTACTGAAAAAAAACAGAACAATCATGGTGATAAGGACTATACCAACAGCTGAAAAGCAAAGCAAACTCAGCCAAATCAGCCAAAAGGGGAATTCCTCTCAATCATCCAGGATGGGGGAAGGAAGGAGGGAGGGATACAAGAAGAAAGGTGAGATAAAGGACAACAAACATGGAACGTTATGGTAAGAACATAACTTCTTTATGTTATGTTGTCCATCTCACCTTTCTTCTTTCTGGTTGGGACAGCATCTCCAGCACCTAAATCCTGGGTGGCTCACTGGAAAAGAGACTTCAGAACTGTGGAACCAAAAAATGCCCTGTTCCGAGAGGCCATGTTCACTTTGTAATGAGTAATGAACGCATGGGGAGTAGCCCATGTTGCTGCCGCACAAATAGTATCTAATGGAAGCTTGGCTTGAAAAGCTATGGAGGTAGCCAAGGACCTAGTAGAGTGTCCCCTTACCTTTCCCGGGGCAGACACATTCCGAGACTCATAAGCATAAGTAATAGTATTGGACAGCCATTTTAACAAAGTCACTTTGGAAACTGGTGAGCCTTGCTTACTCTGTGAAAAGGATACAAACAGCTGATCTAATTTTCTGATGACCTTGGCTCTTTGAAGATAAAATCATAACTGTCTGTGGACATCCAATTAATGAAGCTTATACTCTGCCTTGTTGCCATAATTTGGAAAGAAAACAAGGAGTTCAATTGACTGATTCAAATTATACTCTGAACAGACTTTTGGTAAAAAGGAAGGATTAGTTCTAAGAGATACACTATCCTTGTGAAAGATCATATAAGGCAGGCAGATGGAAAGTCCCTGTAACTCAGAAACCCACCTAGCTTATGTAATAGCAATCAGGAAGGGGGTCTTCCATGATAAGAACTTTAGAGAACAAGAAGCGTCTGGTTCAAAGGGAGGGAAGATTGGAGCCGCTAGTACTAAATTTAAATCCCAAGGATGTAGAGGTTCTCAGATAGGAGGCTTTAACAGAGTAGCACCTTTCAAAAAGGCCTTACATAGCTTGTGGGACATGATGTTAAAACCTAGAAGGCCCACATGAAAATTGGAAACAGCAGCCAGTTGAACTCGAATCATAGCAGCCACTGCTCCTTTCTCAAAAGTTTCTGCCAGGAAGTCCAAAATTTTGAAATTGGTGCTGTAAAGGGATCAATGTCATTTTGCTCACCCCAGAAAGAGAACCACTTCCTTTTACTAGCATAAAGTTTCCTAGTAGTTGGTTTGTGAGAAGAGACTAAAATATGTTGAACCATAGGTGAGATATCCGGAAGCCTGGCTAGGACTAGAAGTTGGAGAAACCAAGCTGTCAGCTTGAAAGTTTGAATGGAGGGATGAAGAGCACCTGACTGATGTGTCAGGAGGTCTGGAACCGGGTCCAGAATCCAAGGCTCCTCTTGCAGGTAATGCCAAAGGAACAGGAACCATATCTGACAAGGCCAGTACGGGGCAATGAGGATCAGCTTGCGACTCAGCAACTTTGCTTTCTGAAGAACTTTCAGAATTAGAGAAAAGGCATATAGAATCCCAGGGGGGGCAATCGTGGATAAGTGCATCTCTGGGTGACTGTCCTGGTGGGGGAACTAGGGCAAAATAGCTGCTGCATTTGTTGTTTAGGTGTGAGGCAAAAAGATTGCAGCATGGCTAGCCCCATCTGTGGAAGATCATATCCGTCACATCTTGTTTCAGAGACCACTAATGGGGCATGTGAATTGCCCTGCTGAGCTTGTCTGCTATCACGTTGGACTTACCTGGGATGTGTGCTGCAGCCAGAAAACGCTGAGAGGAAATCACCTATTACCATACTCAAAGGGCCTCCCGACACAAGGGGCAAGATTTGGTTCTGCCCTGTTTGTTGATGTACCACACCACTGACATGTTGTCCATCTGAATTGCTATATAGCCCAAAGGAAGAGAGTCGTGAAGTACTTGCGATGCTAATAACACTGCTCTCATCTCCAGGACATTGATGTGCAAATGGTACTCATGAGGTTGCCAAGTTCCTTGGACTGTCTGTCCCAGATAATACTCCCCCCCCACCCTATATGGGAAGCATCCATAGTCACTGTGGCTACTGGATGAGGGACCTCAAAGGGTCTGCCTAGAGTGACTAGGGGAGAGTGGAGCCACCACTGTAGATCTTTCTTGCAAGCATCTGTGATTAAGATCATGTGTGACATTGGTAGATCCTGATACGACCACTGAGTGAAAAGGAGCCATTGCAAAATCCTCATATGGTAACAAGCTAACGGGACTAGAGTAATGGCAGCCGACATCAAGCCCAAGACCTTTAGGACTAACCATGCCTGAACCTTTGACTTTGACAAGAGGAGAGATTCCTGACGTTGAATGGTAAGCACCCTTTCCTGTGGGAGCTTGGCTATCATGTCTCTTGTGTTTAGTTGAGCACATATGAAAGTAATACACTGAGAGAGCAACAAAGCAGATTTTTCATAGTTTATTGTGATTCCTAGGCATGCACAAGTGTGAATCATGTGGGTCATGGCCCTTAAGAGATGATGCTCAGTGGTGGCAGTGTCTAGATAAGGAAACACCTGGAATCCCAAACATCTCAGGTGAGCCGTGACTACTGCCATGCATTTGGTGAACACCCTGGGGGCTGTAGTGAGACCAAAGAGCAGAGCTCTGAACTGGTAATGACTGGCTCCCAGCCAGAAGCGTAAATGTCTCCTGGACTGCCTGTCCATTTTTATATAGTAGTATGCATCCTGGAGATCAATAGAGCACATCTAATCGTCCTGACCCAAAAAGGGTAGAATGGACTGCAGTGTCACCATCCAGAACTTGGTCTTCTTTACTGCCCTGTTTAGCTTGCTGAGATTCAGGATAGATCTCTAGTCCCCTGTCATTTTTGGGACTAAAAAGAATCTTGAGTACGTTCCGGATTCGATCTGGTATGTGGGGACTTCCTGAATGTCTCCTTTTTGCAGCAAACATTTTTCTTCCAAGGCTGCTTGATCCCGAAGACTGGGTGGAACATCTGGGATTGATATTTTTGACTTGTTGGGGGATGTTTGGGAGAAGGGAATATAGTAACCCCTGGATATTATGCACCGTACCCATGTGTCTTCCGTTATATCTTGCCAGGCTTTTGGGTACAGTAATATTCTGCCCCCGACTGCCTCCAGAGGTGGGCATCTGGGCAATCCTTTAGGGATTCTGAAAAGGCCTGGCAGAGGACATATCTCTGTTGCCCTGTTGTGGACCCCCCTGCCGCAAGGCCAGCATCTCCCGTTATTATTTCCCCTTCTGCCCCTGGGGGAATTATCTCCACGAGTGTCCGGTGAAGCTCCCTGGGATTTACGGAACCACATTTTACCACTCTTTTGGCCTTTGGGAATAAGGCCTGAATGGAGTGGAAAAACGGACTCCTACGGCAGAGAGAGTTTTGCCATCTCGTTCACTCCTGGTAAGAGGCTCTCTAACTTGTGCCCCAAAAAAGCCTGAGCCATCAAAGGGGGCATTCATAAAGGAGGACTTGAAGGGCTCTGCAAATTGACAAAGGCGCATCGAGGAGTGTCTGCGAAGAGCTACTCCTGTGCCTGCAGCCCTACTCGCTCCATCTGCTGCGTAAGAAATCAGACGCATGGAGGAGCTAACAATGGAGGTTAGGGTCGCTAGCTGGTTAGGCGACTTGGAAGCCGCTCTCTCAACTGAAGGATCCTGGAGGGTATCTCCCAGCTGTATAAGGAGATCCCTCTGAAGTCTTGTGAAATGTGTCAAATAGTTCAGCAACCGAAGAAGTAAAGGCCGGAGAAGAGAAAACACGCTTACCATATCTATCCATGGTTCTAGACTCCTTGTTTGGTGGATGAATAGAAGAGGAAGTCTCTGCGAGTTCCTTCTTGGTGGCTACTGCCACCAACATAGCATCAACTAGCATGCCTTTAGACAGAAATGTCTTGTCCTCTGGCGCAGTGATGAACTTGTTAGGCCTTCTCGGAACGGGCTCCATGGTCTCTGGAGCACTCCACGCCTTTCAACTCAGTATAGACAAAAGTGGGTCAAAAGGCAGAGACACCCAGGAGGTGGAGGGTCAGGAACCAAATATGTCCAGGTACATGGACTCATCCTTAGAAGGGGCAAGGGACTTCCAGTTTCCCCTCTGCCTAAGGATCTCCAGGATGTCTCAGAATGAGACATCCTCAGAGGGGGACGGTGAGGACCCTTCCGAGTCATTCAAGTCCATGTCAGAAGTGACAGAATCAGGGGGGTCCACATGCTTCTGCTTACATTTTTTCTTCCCTTGAACCTTCTCTGAGGCATGCTCAGGAGAGGTCTCGGAAGAAGAGGGGTCGCCCTGTGGGGCATCCTGAGGCATCAATTCCCTACACTTGTGACAGAGAGGAGGATCCAAGGCAGACACCGGTATCGATGGGGATGGAGCCAATGGAGCCGAGGGTGGTGCGGTCTTGGTAGACAGCACAGTCTTCATCACCTCAAAGGCACAGTGGTCCAGGATGGAGGGAGACTCTGGCTCCGAGGAGCCTGGAGACCTCTGCACGAAAGTGATGGCTCCGAGGCAGATGTGGGAGCCGAACTCACCTGCGCTGAGACTCCAAGGTGGAGAGCAGGGTCAGACAATGGTCCAATGCAACTTACCCCCTTGGAGCCGATGAGAGAGTCTCGGCACCCAGACCCCTCGACAGGACGGACTATTGAGGAGGTTGGAGCAGATGTCGGAACCGACAAGGCAAGGGTTGCCGGAACCGACGGTTCCACCACTACTACTTCCATGCACTCCAGCTCCAAACTGGATGCAGTCGGAGGAGGAATCGAGACAGGGACTGGTTTGGACGACAGCAACACTTCCTTCTGGGCTGGGCTCGACAACAATTTAGCAAATAACAGTGTCTTGAGCAGCCTCTTCCCGACTCTCTCCACATCATCATCCGATAAACTCTTGGAAGATCGAGAGGAGTGGGCCAAGGACTGGTGACTACCTGCCACTGACTGCAAAAGTGGAGACTGAGGCACAGGTATCACCAGGTCCAGCAATGGAGATTTTGGTCTATTTTGGGTCTGGGATGGCTCCGAAGACACTGATGGAGCAGCCGGAGAAAACAACTCCTCGGAGGCAAGACGATTTGGCTCTAGACTTTCTAGGCACCAAAGCTGGAGCCGACGAAGATGCCAGTTTGTCATCAGAATTTTTTGAAGTCTGAGTGTCTGATGCTACTTCAACCTGGGGTTTTAATAACCCTCTCAAAATAGGTTTGTTGCACCTCTCCTGCAAAACTCATGTGCTAAAGGCATGGCAAACAGAGCACAAGTCCTGCAGGTGGACTGCCCCTAGACAATACACACAAATGCTGTAGCATAGACTAGATCCAGGCCTGCTGAATCTAGCTTTATTTGTATGCTGCTTGTTTGTTTGCTTGTTATTTCCCTGAAATGCTAATTCCACCTAAAACATGGCTTTTCAGCGCTTCTGTGGATCCCTAGTGATATCTGCATTGCTTACTGTACTTATTTCCTTGTTTCACTTGAAAGAAAATTACTGTTTGTGGTTTTTGCATTTAAGTTACCTGAAACACATTGCATTTAAGTTACCTGGCACTTGCTCACTAAAGCAATTATATAAGTCAGCACTAAAATATTAAAAGCACTACACCCTAACAAACTCCCCTTGAGTACCTCGTTCCCCATTGGCCCTTTTTTTTCAATTATAAAGGAATTCCCAATACTATTCTAGCATGTCCAAAGGTCAGTTGTCAATCTCCTCTCTGGTCCAGCTGGTGAATCTGGGAATCTTGAGGCAATGTTACAACTGCCTCATGTACACAGACAACCCTCTCCTCCTCCCAACAAATTCCAACACATGTGAGAGATGCAACCATATAGCCATACTGGAGGCAAAGCTCTCTCAACTCAGTACTGGCGAAACCAGTCAGAAGGAGAAGGAAACCACACTCACTACAATTCCAGTCTCACATAGACCTACCACGACAGCAAACCAAACACACAAACACACAAAAACATACTCGGAGGCTCTAAATAAAAATCTGACTAAGCAGCAGAGACCTCCAAAGCAGACACCCAAGCAACCGCTACCCCAAAACAAAACACGTGCAACACATAATTCACAAAGCCAGTGTGCCGAACAGTCACAGCCCTTAAGGCTAAACAACACACCTGATACACTTGTAATAGGTGACTCTATCATCAGGCACACTGATGTCCCGCTCACCAGGCTGAACAAGGAGAAGGTCACGGTGAGCTGCCTGTCGGGCGCTAGGATCCGCCACATAACACAGGCACTCAGGTCACTCCAAAGCAAGTACAAATATGACTCAGTCATTGTCCATGCTGGTGTGAATAACCTGAGATGTACCTCCCTGGACTACATGAAAAGAGACATAGAGGAGCTCTCTGAGCATGTAGCCCAGGCCGGTATGACCCTGACCTTGAATAGCATCTTACCCTCACCAAGAATGATGCCACAATATGAAGACAAGATGATCAATTTCAACAATTGGCTTAAGTATTGGTGTCATTCAAAGGGGATCCAATGCCTGTCAGCCTGGGATGACATGCTCGACAAGCCACGATGCTTCGCTAGGGACGGCTTGCACCTGTCACCCCTGGGCTTTCGGATATTGGCAAAGGCTCTTGCTACCCCCATAGTGCCTTTTTTAGGCAAAGCTCAAAAGACAAGCCCACCTCCATAGGTATCACAAGGGATAAGAAACTAAGAGTAATGCTACTCAATGCCAGAAGTCTAAACCTCAAGATGCACGCACTCGAAACTCTCCTTAGCATGGAGAGCATCGATATCTGTGCAGTAACAGAAACCTGGTTCAAGGCTCCAGAGAGCACCCCAGCACTACCAGGTTATACCTCATACCATGCTTTTCGGCCCCAAAACTTGGACCGTACCACAAAAGGAGTGGGAGTATCAATATTCATCAAAGATACCCACACCTCCAGGTTGGTGGCACAGCACGAAGCATTAGAGACTATCCATGTGCAACTAACAGTGGGTAAAACTGCCTTCCAGTTTATAGCCTGCTATAGACCACTCTCCAAAACCCAGGAACCCCACTTGGCCTTCCTGAGAACACTGGAAAATATGAAGGTCTCTCCAAACACCATTATATTGGGCGACTTCAACTACCCAAACATAGACTGGGAGCATTACTCTAGCTCCAATACCCTAGTCCAAAGGTTCCTAGAATTTATAAACTCAGATGCTATGGAACAACTTGTTACCACTCCCACAAGAGGGGAAAACATACTGGACCTGATCATCACCAACATGGGGACTCTATGCTCCAGACCAGAAATGTATCCCTCACTGGTAAGATCAGACCATAAACTAATCTCACTGGATATTCACATCCCAACTCCACCCCCTGCCCTGAAAACTACAGTGTAAAACTTCTCTAAAGCAAATTTCACACTCCTCAAAACCGAGATGGAATCCTTCAAAGCCCCTGGGCCTGTGGAAAATACAGCCCAGACTGCAGAATCCTTTATAAACGCATTCTATGAACACCTTCAGGAATGCATGGATCATGCAATCCCAAATAAAACCAAGACCCAGTCCTCCAAAGGCAGACGTCCTGTCTGGTGGACCCCAGCCATAAACAAACTATACAATAGAAGGAGGAAGCTACTACATGATAGAGCAAAATCCCAAAAAGGGAAGGCATCTCTGATCAGTATTAGCAAAAAACTACGGGCACTCATAAAATCGTCTAAGGCCAGCTTCAAGAGAAAAATTGCACAGGACACTAAGGATAATCACAAGGCTTTCTTTAGTTATGTTAGGAACCTGGGTGAGAATTCCCAGATTTGCTCAGAATTAGTCCAAAATGACAAAAAATACACCGAACCCACAGACATTGCCAACATCCTAGCTGACAGGTTCAGTGCAAACTCCCCCCCCCCCCACAAAAAGGGCAAATATTTATCCCAGCAGAGTGCTGCCCCCCTGACATCTCAGATGCTCAGGTAAGAGCTACCCTCTCCAAAGCAAAAAACACAGCATCAATGGAACCATACGGTGTCCCAGGCTGCGTCCTACATGAACTCCAAGAAGAGCTAAACCCAAACATAAAACTACTGTTCAATCTTAGCCTTACTACAGGATATGTACCCAAAGAGTGGCGTACAGCAACAGTGGTCCCTCTCCACAAAGGTGGTGCCTCAACGGATCCTGGAAACTATCGCCCCATAAGCCTGACTAGCTTAGTCTGCAAAGCTATGGAAAGGATCATCGTGGACCTCATAAATAAAGATATTGGGGACCTACAGACACTGGATCCTACCCAGTTCGGCTTTGTTAAGGGCAGATCCTGCCTCTTAAACCTGGTTGATTTCTTTGAAACAGTCACCAAGGCCATTGACGAGGGGAAGGTGGTCCACACAGCCTACCTGGACCTCGCAAAAGCCTTCGATACAATACCCCACTCGGGCATTATAGATGAGCTCACCAGCTTAAATATAAACCCCTATGTCACTAGATGGGTTGCAAACTGGCTCAAGGACAGAACCCACATGGTTAGAATTGCTGGAGCCATGTCAGACTCCAAACCAGTTACAAGTGGCATCCCACAAGGCTCAGTCCTGGGACCTCTCTTGTTCGGTATATATTTCTCGGAGGTACAGGCCAACACAGAAGGACTGTGGCTGACTAAGTTCGCAGATGACTGAAAACTGGGCACCATAATTGACTCTTCAGCCGACACAAGCATCCTCCAAAAGGGCCTCATAGAAACAGAAAACTGGTGCCAGAGCCATGGCCTCAAGCTAAACGCCAAAAAGTGTATAGTCATCCCCTTTGACAAAAACAAAGTGCCCACAAATTACCACATAGGTGGTAATCCATTAAGTACAGAAGAAGTAATTAGGGACCTGGGGACCCAAGTTGATAGCAATCTCCCATTTGACAACCACGTGGCCAAAGTGGTTAGAAAAACATTTTATATAGCCTACCTAATCATGAAGGGATTCACATCTAGATCAGGGGAGGTCATCATGCCTCTTTATTCATCCCTCATCAGGCCCATAATTGAGTACAATGCCCCTTTCAGGATGTACCTTACCAGACACCTGCAGCAACTGGAAGGACCCCAAATGTACCTCACCAAGAGGATCATAGGGCTCAAACAGATGCCATATGCTGTCCGGTTAAAGAAACTCCAGCTCTACTCAGTGGCATACCGCCTGCTCAGAGGCGATCTGTGCCTGACGTATAAAGCCATGTCCAACCTGGAATTAATGGACATGCTGCACCTCAGAAAATCCAAATCTCATCAAGCTATGCGCTCGAGAGACTTGAACCTCAGCACTGAAATAAATAGGACATGCTGGAGGGACAGATTCATAACCCATTGGCTCCCTTCACTCTGGAATGAAATCCCAGCCCAGGTTAGGCAGAGTCCCTCACTGACTCTCTTCAAGAGGAATCTTGATGAGTGGATGGGAGATAGTAGGTTTACCCCAGGTATCACTTCTGTGTCACTGTTAGGCAGAGGCACAGTATACTAACCTCGAAAAAGGGCATAGCAAAATTAATTTAAAATGGGTGGCGAAAGCCAAACACACTATGGCTAGGCTTATAAATGCCCTAGGGCAGATAGCCTAGTATGAAACTATGAACCTATGAACTTGTGTGCCCACCCGTAAGGGACATTTTCTGGCAACACAAGTCGCATTTCTTGAACCCTGACTGCTTTGGGATTTCTTTAGATATTATAAACACCACAAAAAGAAACAGGACTAACAACTGAAGAGTGTTTTTTTTTTTTTTTTGGAAGAAGAAAGAGGAGGAAAAAGAGGAGGGGGTAGCCTCTAAGTTAAACGGCTGCTACTCCCAAAGGGAGAAGGCCTTTAACTAAAACGGCTTCTCCCTAGGTTGCAAGGAGGGATAACAGGACAAGAGAACAACCCTCAAGAAAAATGGGCTGCCGACAACAACAACGACACATAGGTAAAGGCCTGAGAGAAAACAATGGCCTGACAACAGCAAAAACAACAGCAACGAGGATAGGGGTGATATAGAAGGATAAATCACTAAACTCTAAAGAAATTTAGCCTAAAACAATAATAAGAAGTTATGTACCTACCATAGCGTTCCATGTTAGTTGTCTTCTTCTCGCCTTCTTTCTTGCTGGCTGGGTTCGGAGCATTTTCTAAAGCTCGAGAGCTTTTTACTGGGTCGAGGCCTCCCTGTATCCCACAATGCCTGGCGCTAGATCCCCAGATCTTGTTTGGAAGACCTAACACCATAACAATACAAGAGGACAACTGTCCCAATAGCAAGACTTCAGCTATAGGGCTAAAGAAAAGGTAGAGGACATAAATCGGTTAAGACTCAGCCAGTGACAAGACTCATAGGAGGACTTTTCTCGGTCCATCTAGGCTAGTGGAATGGAGGGTGGGATGCAAGAAAGAAGGCAAGAAGAAGACAACTAACAATGAACGTTATGGTAGGTACATAACTTCTTAATGTTAAGTTGTCTCTCTCGCCTTCATTCTTGCTGGTTGGGATAGCGTCGCTAGCACCTTAGTCCTGGGTGGCTCATCGAAACAGACTCTTGAGCACAGTGGAACCAAAATCAGCTCTACTGCTAGAGGCCACATCCAATTTATAATGTGAAATGAAGGTATGAGGGGTGGCCCATGTGGCCGCCGCACAAATGGCTTCCATTGGTAGTCTTGCTTGAAAGGCTACCAACGTAGCTAAAGCCCTAGTAGAGTGGCCTTTAGGTTTATCAGGGAGTTCTTTATTCTTCAACTGATAAACAAGGGTAATAATAGAGGAAAACCACCTGGATAAGGTTACTTTAGACACTGGTTGACCCTGCTTACCCTCCGCATAGGACAGGAAGAGTTGGTCTGATTTCCTTATTTGCTCAGTCCTATGCAAATAGAAACGTAATTGCCTATGAACGTCCAACTGGTGTAATTTGTGTTCAGCTTTGTTGGAATAATTTGGAAAAAAGACTGGCAGATCAATGGAGTGATTCAAATTATTTTCGGAGGGGACCTTAGGACGGAACGAATGATTAGTTCTGAGTGAAACCCTATCTTTATGGAAAATTAGATAAGGAGGACGAACACATAGGGCTTGAAGTTCAGAAACTCTCCTTGCTGAAGTAATGACCACCAAAAAGAGGGTTTTCCAAGAAAGCAATTTCAAGGAACAGGAAGCTGCCGGTTCAAAAGGAGGCAGTATCAAGGAAGCTAGGATCAAAGTCAAGTCCCACGGAGGCGGGGGATCTCTCACTGGAGGCCTGAGCAAGATGGTTCCTTTAAGAAAGGCTTTGCAAAGCTTATGGGACATGATGCTGGTTTCTGACAGGCCCGTATGGAAATTAGAGATTGACGCTAATTGAACACTAATGGTGGCAGAAGAGGAGCCTGCTTGAAAAAGTTCTGCTAAAAAGTCTAAAACGTTATGGACAGGGGCCATGAAATGATCTATATTTCTAGCCTCTGCCCAGAAAGAGAAACGTTTCCACTTACTAGCATAAGTCTTCCTGGTTGTAGGTTTGTGCGAAGAAAGGATAATCTCACGCACTGAATTGGAAATACTGGGAAGCCTGGCTAAGGTTGGAAGTGGAGCAACCAAGCAGTGAGGTTGAGAGACTGAAGAGATTGATGCAGCCTGCCCGACTGATGGATCAGGAGGTCCGGAACTGGATCCAGATTCCAAGGCTGCTCTAGAAGGTGACAATGCAGGAATGGGAACCAGATTTGTTGAGGCCAGTAGGGGACAATGAGGATCATCCTGCAACCCAGCACGGTAGCTTTCTGAATTAGTTTGGGAATTAGGGGAAAGGGTGGGAATGCATACAGAAGTCCCTGGGGCCAATCATGAACTAGAACGTCTCTGGGGGAGTGTCCGGGAAAAGGGAAGAGAGTGAAGAAACTGTCGCACCTGCTGTTGAGAGGAGTTGCGAAAAGGTTGCAGCAAGGCTGACCCCATTTGCAGAAGATTTTGTCCGCTACTGTCCGATTGAGAGACCACTCGTGAGGCATGAGAATAGCTCTGCTTAGCTTGTCCGCTATGATGTTGGACTTTCCAGGGATGTGCGTTGCTGTCAAAAACCGTTGAGAGGAGATCGCCCACTGCCATAGTCGGAGTGCTTCTCGACATAAGGGATATGACTTGGTTCCACCCTGCTTGTTGATCTACCACACTACAGACATATTGTCTGTCTGAATTGCAATGGTCCCAGTGGGTAGAGGGTTCTGAAGAGCTTGCAACGCTAAAAGCACTGCCCTCATCTCCAAGGCATTTATGTGCAAGTGGTACTCATGGGGTTGCCAGGTGCCCTGGACAGTCCTGCCCTGAAAATGCCCCCCACCCAATCAGGGAGGCATCCGTGGTCACTATGGCAACTGGAGGAGGAAGGACAAATGGTCTGCCCTGGGGTAATGATGGGGAGACCATCCACCAAGCCAAGTGGTCTTTGCATGACTGTGTGATTATTATCTTGTGAGACAAAGGGAGTTGTTGAAAGGACCATTGGGTGAAAAGCATCCACTGGAGAATCCTCATGTGAAAGTGAGCCAGGGGAACTAATATCATCGCTGCTGCCATGAGACCCAAGGTTTTTAGGATGAATCTGGCCTGAATCTTTCTGCATCCTAATAATAACTGTACGTGTCAGCGAATGTCTGCCACTCTGTCTATTGGAAGCTTGCAGACAGATCTTTCATATTTAATCTTGCACCTATAAAGGTTAAAGACTGACAAGGCGACAATGCAGATTTTTCGAAATTTATTGAGATACCTAGGTTGGAGCATGTTTGGATGGTATAATCCCTGGCTCTCAGCAATTGATGTCTGGTGGTAGCAGTAAGGAGCCAGACGTCTAGATATGGAAACACCTGGAATCCTTGCCATCTCAGGCGAGCGGTAACCACTACCATGCATTTGGTGAACACCCTGGGGGCTGTGGTGAGACCAAAGGGCAGGGCTCTGAACTGGTAATGACTGGTTCCCAGCCGGAAGCGGAGAAACCTTCTGGAACGCCTGTCCATTTTGATGTGGTAGTACGCATCCTGAAGATCTATGGAGCACATCCAATTGTCCTGACCCAAAAAGGGTAGAATGGACTGAAGCGTGACCATCCAGAACTTCGTTCTTTGAACAGACTTGTTTAGTCTGCTGAGATCCAAAATGGGTCTCCAGTCCCTTGTCTTTTTTGGTACCAAAAAGAACTTTGAGTAAATTCTGGATCCTTGCTGGTCTGCTGGGACTTGTTGGATGGCCCGTTTTTTTAGCAGTTTTGAAATTTCTTGTATTGCCTGTTCCCTTAGACTGGGTGGAACATCTGGGATGGGGTTGTTTGATTTTAAGGGGGTGTGGACAAAAGGGAATTTGTAACCTCCGGATATGATAGACCGTACCCATCTGTCTCGAGTGATGAGATGCCAGGCTTCTGGGTACAGAGACAACCTTCCCCCGACTGCCACTGAAGGCGGACAGCCAGGCAGCCCCTCAGGGGTGCTGGAAGGGCTTGTCAGAGAAAGATTCTCTGCTGCCCTGATTCTGTGGACCCCCTCTGCCCTGCGGGCCGCGTCTATTGTTGTTCCTTCCTCTGCCTCTGGAGGGAAACTCGCCACGTGTGTCAGGCATGGCTCCCTGGGGTTTCCGGAACCACATCTTTCCACTCTTCTGACCTTTAGGGTATGGTCTAGAGGGAGTGGAAAAACAGACTCCCACGGCAGAGGGAATCTTGCCTTCCTGCTCACACCTGGTAATGGTATCTTTCACCTGAGGTCCAAACAGAGCCGAACCATCAAAAGGGGTGTTGGTGAAAGACGCCTTGAAGGGATCAGCGAAGTTACATAACCACATCCAGGCATGTCTTCTCAAAGCCACGCCTGTGCCTGTAGCACTACTCGCCCCATCAGCCACATATGAAATGAGCCACATGGAGGAGTTGACGATTGAATTAAGATTCACCAGCTGGGAGTTAATCTTGTCTTGAGCCCCCGCAGCTGATGGATCTTGAAGGGTATCTTATAGCTCCTTGAGGAGATCCCTCTGAAGACGGGTGAAGTGGCACAAGTAATTTAGCGACGCATGGAGAAGGTCGCTGAGGAAAACATCCGCTTCCCATATCTGTCCATGATCCTAGACTCTTTATTGGGGGATGGACAGGTACAGAAGTGTCAACCAACTCCTTTTTCGTGGCAGCTGCTACCACCATGGCATCAACGGGGACACCCTTTGTCAAAAACTGTTTATCTTGAGGAGCCATAATAAACTTAGTGGGCCTGCAGGGGGTTGGTTGCAGTGTGTCCGAGGCTGACTATGCCTTCCGAGCCACTACTTCCATCAATGGATCGAAAGGCGGAGACACCCAGGAGGTGGAGGGGCGAGAACCAAACGCGTCCAAGTTTACCGACTCATCCTCACAAGGGTTAAGGGCAGTCCAGTTCCCCCTCTGCTTAAGGATCTCAAGGATGTCTGAGAAAGAGACATCTTCAGAGGGGGATCTTGGGGACCCTTCCAAATCCTCCAAGTCAGTATCTGATGTGACAGACTCGGGGGAGTCAACATGTTTCCTCTTACATTTCCTCTTTCGAGGGGGCTCCTCTGAAATCTCAGGGGAGGCCTCGGAAGAGGAAGATACACCCAGTGGGGTGACCTGTAGCATTTGATCCCCTCGCTTGGGGTCTGGAGGAGGGACAGAGACCGAAGCAGGCACCCTGGGGGGGAGGAGCTGAAGGGGTTGATCGAGGTGCAGACTCAGAAGTCAGCACACTCCTCATGAACTCAAAGGCACCCCTGTCCAGCAGAGAAGAGGGCCCCCACTCTGAAGAGACAGGAATCCACTCTGGCACCAAAAGGGATGTCTCCACGGCCAATGTAGGAGCCGAGCTTACCTGCGCCAAGGCTCCGAGAGGGAGAACGGGGTCGGACAAGGGTTCGATGCCACTCGCCCTCTCAGAGCCGATGAGGGAGTCTCGACACCCAGATCCCTCCAAGGACGGAACCACTGAAGAAATCAGAGCAGACGACAGAGCCGAAAGGGGAAGCATCGGCGCCGACGTTTCCAAGTTCCGAGCCCTAACAAGCTCCGGCTCCGAACTGACAGTAGGAGTCGGAGGAGGAACGACTTCAGAAACAGAAACAGTCACAGCCTGATGAGGAGGGCTAGTTAACATTTTAGCCAGGGCCTGCGATTTGAGGAGTCTACTAACCACTCTCTCCAAGTCATGATTGGATAGCCTCGAGGAGTGAGAAGAGTGGGACCGATGGCTTCATTCAGATTGTAGTAAAGGCGACCCCGGAGCCGAATGAATCGACTCTAGGGATGGTGACCTAGATCGCTTATGGCTCCCTGACGGCTCCGACACCAAGGTTGGAGCCGAGTGAGATTTAGATACTTCAGTTCCGGCCGGAACCGAAATGGAAGCAGACACTCCACCTGGAGATGTCTCCATACTGGGAGCCAACGGCTTGGTGAGCTTAGGGGTTTTCACTGGCTGAGACTTCGCCAGAGACCCCTTGGGTTTTAGTAACCCCCTGAGAATCAACTTGTTCCTATGTTCCTGCAGGACTCTCGGACTAAAGGCATGACATACTGAGCAAGAGTCCTGCAGGTATAGGGCACCCAAACAATAAACACAAGAAGTGTGACCATCTGTCAGAGACATTTTCTGACAGCACGAGTTACACTTCTTGAACCCTGATACCTTGGTATCCTTTGACATGCTAAAGAAAAAGGGATACCAATAGAAGAATGTTAGACTAGTGCAAAGAAACACACACACTCACACTAGTCTCACACCTTCACACAAAAAATTAAAGAGAGTAAAAATACTAACAAAAATAAGATAATTTTATCTTAAACTACAAAGGCTAAACACTACTTCCTACTGGAAAAAGGGTTTAAAAGGGAAGGGGATAGCCTCTAATTTAAATGGCCTACTTAGGGAGATGGGGGGAGGGGAGAAACTCTCTAAGTAAAACGAGTTTCCTAAAAGGCAGAAACACAGGAATACTAAGACTAATCTAACAGTACTACACTACTTAAACAAAAAAGCTTGAAATATACACTAAATTTTAACTACTAATATTACAAAAAGATGAATATGACCTGAGCCAGTAAAGCGCAACCTCGTAGCTGAAGTAGCAAATGAGATCTGAGGATCTAGCGCCAGGCATTGTGGGATATAGGGAGGCCTCAAGCCAGTAAATAGCTCTCGAGCTTTAGAAAATGGCCGAGTCAGAGCCGAAGGTCGGCTCCAAACCCAACCAGCAAGAATGAAGGCGAGAGAGACAACTTAACATCAGTTTTTATAGAAAAGAACCACTACTTAGCCTGAGCCAGCAGAAGACAATCTCGATGCTGCAAGCAGCAAACAAGATCTGGGTAGCTGCCACTAAGCATGCTGGGATAAGGGGCTAGCCTTGAGCCAGTAAGGACTCTTCGAGCTTTAGAAGTGGCTGAGTCGGAGCCGAGATTGGCTCCGAACCCAACCAGAAAGAAGGAAGGCAAGATGGCAACATAACATCAACAAATTGAATAGCTGGGTTTTGTATTGCAGAGCAGCAGAATTCATCTTTCAGCTTACAAGGAAAAATGCATTGAGAAAACACATGCCCTTGCTTGTGTGAAAGAATTGCAACAATTCTGAGGCTTAGTCAACTATTATAGGATGTTTGTACTGTATTAGCATCTTACTATAGACTGCTATAAGAAGGGGGACCCTGTCTAGCAGAGACATGAATAAAATGCTTTAAACAAATGTAAGGGACTTTCAAATGTGTGAAAAAACACTTAACAGTGTATCTCATTTTGGCGTGTGATGTTTCTACATATGATAGTCAAACTATGTTTCTAGAATACCATTCCCTCTGTGGAGGAGTGTTCACCTGCATATGCAAATTTGTTACAGATCACAAACCAGCTTGTTGGAGGAAGCATAAAAGTCTATCTAGAGTGGCTGCTGTTTGCATTCAGAGATGGTTTAATTCTGAGTACAAAGAAAGGCAAATAAAGGCTCCCTACTGAAATATCAGCACTCAAAACACTCGAGTGCCAGCAGACCAAAAAGGCTGAAAATCCAGGAGGAGTGAATCTTGCACATTTCTCTTCTCCTTTAAACTTTTTTTTTTTGCAGGGGGGCGAGCACCCCTGTATCCCTGATCCTCGAACTAATACATACCAACTCCAAGATGACCATGCATTCAAGAAAATGTAATATTCTGGGGAAATGGCTACCTCAGACTTGGTATCTGTAAGTCCATTTTTTGGCCACTCAGTTTCTGTGTTTTGGGACTCACTCTACAAGGTCTCATTGTCATCCCATAGTACTGTTTTGTGACTACAGTATCACCTGTTAGTACACTCTCCATAAAAATAATTATTGATTTGAGACCCAGAGTTACAGTTCTGTAGTTAAAAAAGATGGACTGTGACATCACCAGAAACCCTGGTGTCACTTCAGCCTTTCTATGGAACACTGACAGTTATAGCATAACCCTTAGGTGAGTACAGCAGCTAGACTTATATAGCAGAATTCTATTTACCTTTAGTTGTGAAATTTAGCCTTGGTCTATCATATGATATCAATATGTGCTTCTCAGATTTGATGATGTTATTATATTCTAACATTTCAGTTTGAAGCTTTCTCCTGCCTTAACTTTATCAGGATATATATATATTCAATCCTTTAATGAATAATGTATTGTACAACTATGATTTTGTAGCAATTCTTTAATCTTCTTTATCTATACTTCCCAGATAGTGGCTAAAATAGGTTCATTGGGCATGCATCTCAACGTCCTTACTCAAGAATTTTGAACAAAGCCAATAAAATGGCGGGGGGGGGGGGGCAAAGGCAAAAGTCAAGAAGAGTTTTAAATATCATTCTCAACAAAAACAATGTCTTTTGGCTTTTCCTTATTAGGGGTCACCACAGCATATCACCGGTCTGCAGATTGATTGCTAGTGGAGTTTTTATGGTGTCTAGTTGCCAGCCCGGCACTCAACCTTCACTGAAGACACACACACACACACACACACACACACACACACACACACACACACACACACACACACACACACACACACACACACACACACACACTCATCAACACACACACACACACACACACACACACACACACACACACACACACACACACACACACACACACACATACATACACACACACACACAAGCATACACCTACCTGCATGTCTTTAAAACTCACTTGACCGCAGGGAGGACATGCAGACTCCGCAGAGAAGGCGCTCTTGCCGAGAATCAAACTGGAGAGCCTCTTGCTGTGAGGTGACAACATTAACCCCTGCACCACTGTGGCTGACAAATATTATTCTAATTCACTTAAATGCTAATAGAGCAGGAGGTTTTGCATCAGTGTGCATTATCTTAAAGATGGCGTACAAAGTTTTTTTCTCAGACATTTCTTTCTGTTGTATATATGCTCTCATTATGCAACGTGGGTTTTCTTATGCTGAAATATGTCATTTTTATTGTAATTACTTAAGTGAAACTACACTTACTAAGCTTAATAAAGTTGTTTGTATTTTCTGTATGCTGAACAGCTGTCCAGTTACTTCCTAAATCTGTGTTAGTCTGGCCCTACCTTCTGGTGATGTAATCACAGGTAGGCATGTTATCTGTATTCTGCAACAGATTTCAGTACAAAGTGACATGAAATGCAGCACGATCAGTCACTTAGATAGCAAATCAATAAATAAAAGATCTCTGCACTTTAAGCTATTAACTCTCAAAACTTTTTCACTTCTGTCAACCAAAATCGATGAAGAAAACTCTTCCTGTAACCTAAGGCACTATTCACAACCAGCTCCCACTGCCACAAGTCCTAGAGTTAAGCTCCACTGTAATAAACATGCCTCTGTATCACCATTGCCTCACTTTGGTAATCTCTCACAAAACTACTAAAGAGAAAAAACATTATTTCAAATTCAGAAAGGAACTTAAAATATATCTGTTAAAACAAGCCCAGTGTACCTGTTTCTCTAATGGCCATGTCTCCTAACCTCTATGACATTCATTCTTCCTCTGTCTGACTTTGCTTTACTCCTTCTATCTGCATTCCCACTGAATTGTATTGTACATAATGCAAATAATGGTAATTTTTATTTAGTTTTAGTTAGAAGTCTGGTGCAATACTCATCTTCTTTCATATTAACTCAAAACGTCTTACATTTTCTTAATCTCTCTACTTTTCATATTAGCTTTCCACATTTTTGTACCACCTGTGAACTTATTTTCACTCAGGCTATGTCTGAAATTGGTTAGTTTTGATCAGTGCACTACCTGGTAGGCTAATATAAATCACATAAATAACAGGGAATTAAGATTGTTTCTCCAGTCATAACCAGCTTGTTATATATCCAAGACATAGATGCCAAGAAATTCACCTCACTTGCAAAGAATCCATTTCAATAACACATTATGGTTTGTGGCAGGATCAACATTCTTCGTAGCGCTTGGAGCTTTATCTACTTCATGTAATAGTGGGAACAGTAAAGGGCAAAAAAGTGAAGGACACGAAAGAGAAACTATAGACGTGGGAAGTGTTCTATCAGCTTTGAAAGCTGGCAAAGCACTTTTGAACTGACAGCAGCAGGCAGTTCTGGCCAAATCCAAAAATAATGGGAGGACAGAAGATCAAATCAGGAACAGCTTTTAAATATTGGTGTCTAAGGGTTGAACTTGGCTTGTAAGGGCCCTAGGGCCGTTAGCCTAGTAACCTCCTATGAACAACCAAAACACGAACACAGTGAAAAACCAAAAAGTGAAAAATCAAAAAATATATATAAACAAAAAACACCAAGGCAGATGGGACTTACACCAGACAAATGTAATACTTTAACTTACTGCTTTTGTCCTATTAAATGTTGTTCTAATTAATAGAAAATCAGGTTTTGAATCAACATGCATTTTTTGAACAATAAGAAGTATGAAACCCTGTCTGACATTACTGACTGATTGTAATTTTCAGTGATTTACCAAATTACCAGAAATTCAAAACTTTTATGAGGGACAGAACAAACATATGAGGTAAAATTAGAGACAGCTGAGAGGTATGGACAGAAGGCAAAACAAAGTGCTCCTCTGTAGAATTAATAACATTAAAAGCTGTTAGACACTTTACTATAACACATTTTCTGTTTGTAAGTGTGGCAAAATGAAATTCTAATATATTTGAAAAGCTATTTAACCTTCTGATTCTCCAGCACTGACCATTGTTAGTTCCTAGCACAAGATCCGATTTTAACAACACTTATGTGCCATTAAGAAGCTTTTGCTAAGCACCCCTAAGCACTGTTAAGTTCAGGTCTTGCCCTAAGGAAGCACATAAGTTTATTTTGGAGAAATATTGAGGCATTCCATGGACTATCAGAAGCACAGCCGAATCAACCAGTGCCCCGTGCTGGTATCGTGAACCGGTGTCCCACCCCCTCAGCTCTTCAAAAGCAAAAAAAAAAAAGGCACTTTGCTGTATTAAATCAATCACTCAATGATTAGCTTATTATAGATCCACTCAACCCCCCCCCCCCACACACACACACATATACAAAGCTGCAAATCTTCCATTGAAGAGCAAAAGCAAAAAGCAAAATAAAATTTCTTTTAACCAGATGACCAGATACTTAACACCCTCCTCTGTCCAGCCATTCAGGTCCCATTTCTGTGGCCTACTCCCTTCCGTCTTCCAATGCATTCAAACCTGAGCACTATAAGCACTATAGCACTCTGTGTGGGGTCTAAACTGTAGCAACAGTTGTTACCGTTTATAACCTGCCTACACAGAGCACTGAAGTGTTCAGGTTTTAATTGGAAATTTCCTTCTTATAAACTGTAGTAAACTGCTTACTATAAATGTAGCAAGCATTTGCAACAGTTTATACCCTGCCTGCACAGAGCACTATAGCACTCAGATTTTAGCGAGAGATTTTTTTATCTTTTAAACTGTAGCAAACTGCTTGCTACAATGTAGCATGCAGTTGATACAATTTAGAACACACGTGGAGTGCTAGAGTGCTCAGGTTTGATAGCAAATGCAATACCGGCTATTAAAAGCCAGTATTGCATTAAAGAAAGATGATTGTACCCCCGTCATTTTGTGCCAGGGGCAGATGCACCTTTTGCCCCATCCTAGCTATGCTACAGTGTACTACAAGTACATCCCTAGTACTTGGCACACAGTGTAATACCACTAGCACTGTAGTAAATCGCTATAAGACTTCACAGATGCTCAAAGTATTCTAAATGTTTTCTTTCCAGCACTAATTCCTTGTGGTATAACATGTAAACTCACAGGACAGTTGTGCTGACATTAAGGTGATCTGCACATCAATAATTTTCTTCCTAAAAGTGATCAATAAGCCCATTAGCAGACAATGATGTATTGCTTTTACATCTGTTTTATTACACTGTATGCCAAGAAATATACATCTTAATAAGAATCTTATCCTCTACCATCTCAATTTTGTTTCATTTGAATATAGCTGTGTTTACTGATGAATTTCTTGTCTGAATAACTGTGTTTTATTCTGATTACTTTATAATAAAATCTGCTGAAGACTACAGAAAACATGCTTATTCACTACAACTGTTTCTCCACTTTAATACATCATAAGAAGAAGGCACTGGATGAGATGGAAGCAGGAAGTAATTAGTTGCTGAGCATACAGTAAACAGAAACACCAGTTTATCAAACTTAATAAATATAGGTCTACTTAAGTAGCTAAAGAAAAAAGTACACACTTTAGAATAAAAAAGTTACAAAACAAGTACTCTCATCTCCATTAGACACCCTATTCAACCAAAGCCTGAGCACCGGGTTCATCCCAGCTGAATGGAGGACAGCCACTGTCATCACTCTACACAAAGGTGGAACGCCCACTGACCCAAGCAATTATAGGCCCGTCAGCCTAACTAGCCTGATCTGCAAGGCCATGGAACGCATTAACATGGACCTTATAAGCAAGGACATTGCTAACTTCCAAATACTTGACCCCACACAGTTTGGTTTTGTCAAAGGGAGATTGTGCCTGTTAAACATGGTTGACTTCTTCAAAACAGTCACCAAAGCCATGGACGAGGAAAGATGGTGCACACCACCTACCTTGACCTAGCCAAAGCCTTTGACACCATTCCCCACTCTGGCATAATAGATAAACTCTCCCAGCTAGGCATCAACCTGCATGTTATCAGATAGGTAGCTAACTGACTCACTGATAGAACCCACTCAGTCAAAGTAGGGAAACCCACCTTTAGTAGTAGATCTGTAATGAGTGGTGTACCTCAAGGATTGGTCTTGGGGCCTCTACTGTTTGGGATATACTTTTCTGAGGTGCAAGCCAATACCAGTGGTCTGTAGCTGACCAAGTTTGCAGATGACTGCAGCTGGGCGCTGTCTTAAATTCCCCTAGTGATGTAAACATCCTCCAAGAGGCTGGTGCCAGAAGCATGGTCTCAAACTGAATGCCAAGAAATGCATCATTATCCCCTTTGGGGAAAATGTCATCCCCACAAATTATCACAATGTACTAAGCATGCAATCAGTCATGAGGGACTTGGGCACCTAGGTTGATAGCAACCTGACTTTTGACCACCATGTTTCCTCCATTGTACGGAAGGCTTTCTACATGGCCCACCTCATAAATAAGTGTATTTCATCAAGGAACAAGGAGGTCATAACATCTCTGTACTCCTTCCTTATCAGACCCATTATTGAGTATAATGCCCCCTTCGGCATGTACCTTACCAAGCACATGCAGCAGCTGGAGAGACCAAAGAGGTTCCTAACTAGGAAAATCCAGGGTCTCAAACACCTATCCTATACAGATAGGTTAAAACCCCATCCCTCTACTAAGTCTCATACAGAATGCTCAGAGGTGACCTGTGTCTGACATACAAGGCCATTTCAGAAATAGCCTTGATGGAGTTGCTGCATACCGTTAAGACAAACTCCACTTGTGCAACCCGCACACAAGGCCTTAACCTGGAATTTGGCATTAATAGAACTTGTTGGTGGGATAGATTTGTGTCCCAAAGACTCCACCATCTCTGGAACAGTCTCCCTGTCCATGTCAAGCAGAGTACCTCTCTAGCCCTCTTTAAGAGGAACCCAGACGACTGGATGGGAAAAGAAAATATACCCCTAGGATCCCACCTGTGTCCCTGCTAGACAGGGGAAACAGGTGCTGATTTTGAGGGAACATGGGCAAAATTCTTGGCTAGGCTTATAAGGGCCTCCAGGCCAATAGCCTAGTATCATCCTATGAACCTATGGACCTATGAGGACATAGTTATTAACAAAAAGAAATTATGAAAAAACATATGCAGTTGATCTTTAACAGTCAGAAATAGGATACTCTAATGTGTGGAATTATTGCAATCCTCCATTTATCAGAAAAATCAAAAAAATTATGAGGAACAGGGCAAAAAAGAAAAAAAATAGACAAAAATCAGGTATGTTATTCAAAATTCTGGACAAGTGAGAGATATGTCTTTGGGATCAGACCAGTACCCTGGTAGTAACCTAAACAGTATATCCCTTGACTAAAAAGCACAGCACTTGTTCCTAAAAGTTTTTTTCTTTTTTTTTTTCTCAAAAAAAGCTCAGGCACTTGTCACTTCTATATTATACAAAGTCCCTCACTTGTGAAACCCCCCCAGGAGTACCCACTTCCTTACTAAGTCCTCTCTTATTCAGTCTCATACCTAACTTCTTAATTTTTCTAGCATGTCGAAGGGCCAGATGCTGGCATCCTCTCCTGCCCAGCTGGTGAATCTGGGAATATTGAGGCAATGTTACAATTGCCTCATGTACACAGACAACCCTCTCCTCCTCCCACATAACACAAATACTTGTGAGAGATGCAGCTATTTAGCCAAACTGGAGGCTGAGCTCTCTCAACTCAGGACTGGCAAGACCAGACAGGAGGAGAAGGCAACTACACACACCACAAAACCAGCCTCACATAATGCTACCACACCACTGAATCAAATGCATAAACACACAAAGACATACTCGGAGGCTCTGAGTAAAAATTTACCTAAACAGCAGAGGCCTCCAAAGCAGATACCCAAACAACTGCTACCTCAAGACACCCCACAAGCAACACATAAACCACAAAATCAGTGTGCAAAGCAGTCACAGCCCTTAAGGCCAAATACAACACCAAACATACTTGTCATAGGTGACTCCATAGTCAGACACACTGACGTCCCACTCACCAGGCTGAACAAGGGGAGGGTCACAGTAAGCTGCCTATTGGGTGCTAGAATCCATCACATAACACAAGCACTCGGGTCACTCCACGGCAAGTACAAGTATGACACAGTCATTGTCCATGCTGGTGTGAACGACCTGAGATGTACCTCCCTGGACTACATGAAAAGAGACATAGAGGAGCTCTCTGATTATGTAGCCCAGGCAGGTATGACCCTGACCCTGAGCAGTATCCTTCCTTCACCAAGAATGATGCCACAATATAGAGACAAGATGATCATCTTTAACAATTGGCTTAATGTCTGGTGTCATTCAAAGGGGATCCAGTGTCTGTCTGCCTGGGATGACATGCTTGACAAGCCACGCTGCTTCGCAAGGGACAGCTTGCACCTGTCACCCCTGGGATTCTGGATATTGGCTAAGGCTCTTGCCACCCCCATAGTGCCTTTTTTAGGCAAGGCTCAAATTCTAAACCTACCACCCTAGAAAACATAAATGGGAAGAAACTGAGGGTAATGCTGCTCAATGCCACAAGTCTAAATCTCAAAATGCACGCACTCAAGGCCCTTCTCAGTATGGAGAACATCGATGTCTGTGCTGTAACTGAAACCTGGTTCAAGGCTCCTGAGAGCACCCCGGCACTATTAGGTTTTACCTCATATCATGCGTTCCGGCCCCAAAACTCGGACCACACCACAAAAGGAGGGGGTGTATCCATATTCATAAAGGATACCCACACCTCCAGGTTGGTGGCAACGCATGAAGCTTCGGAAACCATCCAGGTGCAACTAACCATAGGCAAAACTGCTCTACAAATTGTAGCATGCTACAGGCCACCCTCGCAAACTCAGGAACCCCACACAGCCTTCCTGAAGACACTGGAGGGTATAAATGTATCGCCAAACACCATCATATTGGGTGACTTCAACTACCCGAATATAGACTGGGAACATTACTCAAGCCCTAACTTTCTAGCCCAACGGTTCCTGGAGTTCATAAATTCAAATGCCATGGAACAGCTAGTCACTGTTCCCACGAGAGGAGAAAATATACTAGATCTCATTATCACAAACATGGGGACAAAATGCTCCACACCAGAAGTATATCCCTCATTGGTGAGATCTGATCATAAACTAATCTCACTGGAAATCCACATCCCGCCCCCACCCCAAACAAAAAAGACCACAGTGAAGAACTTCTCTGAAGCAAACTTCACACTACTCAAGACTGGTGTGGTATCCTTCAAGGCCCCTGAGCCAGTGGAAACCACATCCCAAGCTGCGAAGCCCTTACAAATGCCTTCTATGAACACCTCCAGGACTGCATGGATCAGGCAATCCCAAATAAAACCAAGACTCTTTCCACAAAGGGCAAATGTCCAGTCTGGTGGACCCCAGCCATTAACAAACTTTACAATAAGAGGAGAAAGCTATTACATGATAGAACAAAATCCACAAAAGGGAAGTCACCCTGATCATTATTAGTAAAAATACGAGCACTCATAAAATCAACTAAGGCCAATTTTGAGAGAAAAATTGCCATGTATTCAAAGGACAATCATAAGGCCTTTTTCAGCTATGTTAGGAACCTGGGTGGAAACTCCCAGATATGCTCAGAATTAGTCCAAAATGATACAAAAATCACTGAACCCACAGACATTGCCAACATACTGGCAGACAGGTTCAGTGCAAACTTCACCCCCTAAAGGAGAGATAACTATCCCAGCGGAGTGTAGCCTCCCAGACATCTCAAATGCGCAGGTGAAAGCTGCTCTCTCTAAAGCTAAAAACACAGCATCAATGGGACCGGATGGTGTCCCCGGCTGTGTGCTACATGAGCTAAATGAGGAATTAAACCCGCACATAAGGCAGCTGTTTAATCTCAGCCTTACTACAGGATACGTGCCCAAGGAGTGGCGTACGGCAACTGTGGTCCCACTCCACAAAGGCGGTGCCTCTACGGACCCTGGTAATTACCGCCCCATAAGCTTAACAAGTCTAGTCTGCAACGCTATGAAGAAGATCATAATGGAGCTCATAAACAAAGATATAGGGGACTTGCAGACATTGGACCCAACCCAGTTTGGCTTCGTCAAGGGCAGATCATGCCTTTTGAACTTGGTCAACTTCTTCGAAACAGTCACCAAGGCCATTGATGAGGGAAAGGCAGTCCATACAGCCTACCTTGACCTTGCAAAGGCTTTCGATACAATACCCCACTCGGGTATTGTAGAAAAACTTACCAGCTTAAATGTAAACCCATATGTCACAAGATGGGTTGCAAACTGACTTAAGGACAGAACCCACAGGGTTAGAGTTGCTGGCGCTATGTCAGACTCCAAGCCGGTCACAAGTGGTGTCCCACAGGGCTCGGTCCTTGGCCCCCTACTGTTCGGCATCTACTTCTCAGAAGTACAGGCCAACATGGGAGGACTTTGGCTGACAAAGTTTGCAGACGGCTGCAAACTGGGCGCCGTAGTGGAAAGTGCATCGGACACAGATATCC
This sequence comes from Protopterus annectens, assembly GCF_019279795.1. Lineage (NCBI taxonomy): Eukaryota > Metazoa > Chordata > Ceratodontiformes > Protopteridae > Protopterus > Protopterus annectens. The sequence continues at coordinate 993,562,735 of NC_056726.1, read as the reverse complement.
TTCAGAAGGGACTCACGGAAACAGATAGCTGGTGCCAGAGCCATGGCCTGAAGTTAAACGCCAAAAAATGTATAGTCATACCCTTCGGGAAAAACAAGGTAACCCCAAGCTACCATATAGGCGGCAATCCACTAAGCACAGAAGAGGTTATCAGGGACCTGGGGACCCAGGTTGACAGTGGCCTTTCTTTTGACACTCACGTTGCTAAAGTGGTTAGAAAGACCTTCTACATTGCCACATCCAGATCTAGTGAGGTCATTGTTCCCCTGTACTCTTCACTTATCAGACCAATGATCGAGTACAATGCCCCATTTGGGATGTATCGCACCCGACATCTGCAGCAATTGGAGAGACCCCAAAAGTTCCTCACCAAAAGGATAAAGGGACTCCAAAATCTGTCATACGCTGCCAGATTGAAGAAACCCCAGCTCTATTCAGTCGCATACCGTCTGCTCAGAGGTGACATGTGCCTGACATACAAGGCCATGTCCAACCCGGAATTAATAGACATGCTTCACCACAAAAAATCCAAAACCACTAGAGCAAGCGACTTAAACCTTAGCACGGATATAAACAGGACGTGCTGGAGGGATAGATTTATCACTCAGAGACTCCCTATACTGTGGAATAAAATCCCAGTCCATGTGAGGCAGAGCACCTCGCTGGCTCTGTTCAAGAGAAATCTTGACCTGTGGATGGGAGATCATTGGTTTACCCCAGGAATCATCCCTGTGTCACTGCTGGACAGAGGCACAACAAACTAATGGGCACAGTATTTTTTCATATAAGGGGTGGCGTAAGCCACAAAACTTTGGGCTAGGCTTATAAATGCCTTAGGGCAGATAGCCTAGTATAAACCTATGAACCTATGAACCTATGAACATACAAATAAGTTGAGTTGTGACAAGGAATAATATTTTTGCAACTAAAATCAAGCCTGTGATGTCAACCCAGTAATGCCACACTTTGACACTACTCAGCAATTTATACAGCAGACTGAAATCTATTTCCAAGCCCTTATTTCCACCCTGGCCTACTAGAATGCTAACCCATTTATAGAAGAGATAAGACTACCTTGCTCCAAATCAACAAAGTACAGTTAAAATGAAATGAAGGTAACACAGTATAACAATCCTATGACACAGTTTTGTGAATGCAGTGTTGTCTGACATTTTAGTCTGTTTTCTACACAAAAATAAATGTTGATCTGAGATGCAGTCAGATTTCTGCACTTGAGAGCTGCTCAGTGGGTGATGGTAACTGAGCTTTTAAGGCTACTGTATCCCACTATTTATGGAACACTGAATGGAAATGCACAGGCCTGGTTACTTCCCTAACTCAAGCAGTGAAAATAATATTTCAAGAGACGCAACTGCTGATGCCATATTAACAAAGCACAGTTGTAAAGATGCAAAAAATAAATTGATATGCCACTGTCCCGTGTATTCAATATCCTCTAAATTTTGCATTATGTATTTCAGTCCCTTATTACTGGTATTCTTATAACATATGTCCCTCCTCCTAAAGCACTTTTGATTGGTGTAGATGGTCTCATCAGTCTCTGTATCTAATTCCATTCCCTGAAAGGCAACGTCTGCCTCTTTGACTCTTTCTGTTGTCATTTAATGTCTCAAGATACAACAATAACCGCATTAAACAGTGTATCCCATAGTTCCTGTCCAAGCATTGTTTACTGACCTGTAACTCATACCGGATGATGTTTTGTTTAAGTGGGACTGCTTTTTCTTCTGTTATACAGAAGTCCCAGCCTGCAAACACCTTGTTACTGTAATTGGTTAGTGAACTGTCCTCTGACACCAGACTCTGCCTGAAGCCAGAGACTGACCTGCAGAGGAGAAAAAAGATAATGTTATATAGCATAGTGATGGACTGCTGTCCCTTACTTCATACTAAAGTTAGCTAAGCTACTTCAGTATATTTTAAAGTCTGAAACAATGCCCTAAAAGAATGTTATTTGTATCCCTGACCCAAACAAGACCTAGTATTAAAGTCTGAAACAATGCCCTAAAAGAATGTCATTTCTATCACTGACCCAAACAAGACCTAGTATTAAAGCCTGAAACAATGTCCTAAAAGAATGTCATTTCTATCACTGACCCAATACAAGACCTAGTATTTTCCTTTCATATTTACACAATTCAAAAACTAAGGCTAAACAGAAGGCTTTCTATGCATTTGAGTGAGTGTGTGTGTGTGTGTGTGTGTGTGTGTGTGTGTGTGTGTGTGTGTGTGTGTCTGCATGAGTGTGTTTGAATGTGCATGTAAATAAGATAAATGTTGTAGTCTTCCAATGTTTGGGCACATACCACTGTAGAGCAAAGCCTAAGATGTCTTTTTTTCGATTGTGGCTGTGAAATACCTGATGCTATTTCTCTATTTCAGGAGGTAGAAAACTTCCTTCCCAGACCAGTACAACAGGTTCTGGATTCTAAAGCCTCCCCACCTCCCACCAGCATCCAGGTAGTTGGGATAAGACAAATTGAGGTTAATGATGATAAATTGCACAACAAAATATGAACTTTTCTACACATCTCATCTTCCTTTGCTGAAGAATTCTGGACAAATCAGAAATAATGGGGGCCAAAGGACCAAAATTGAAGACATTTTAAATAGTTTTCTAATTTCTTTTAGAAGTTAATATAACATGTTTTGCAATAACATGCATTTTCTGAACAATAAAAGTATGAAGCTCTAATGGCTGGCATTATCGACTGATTGTAATCCTCAATGATTTACCAGAGTAGCGTACCCGCAGATGTAGCTGAAGTAGATATGGGTTCCTTCCTACCTGTCTCTGGTGACACCCCTATTAGGCCCAACACACCAAGGTGGCAAGAATTACATATTATTTTCTAGGTGACACATCTATAAACAAATTATTTCATCAGTGCACCAGTTATCAATAAGGTAAGGTGAGATATACATGCAATGAAACCATACATCCACCTTCTTCCCCAGAACTCAACAGAAAAAGGTTTTGACATTCAAACATGCACAAAGAAGGCAATATCAATGTGCAGTAAAGCTTTATAATGCAGCAATACAAACATGGGAGAAAAATGCAACTTCATTAGGCAATAAAAGAGTTATAATACAGCAATACAGATATGAGCAAATGCAATGTCATTGAGCAGCAAAATTCTTTAAGGCAACAGTACTAACACGAGCAAAATGCAATGTCATTGAAGAATGAAGATTTATAATACAATACAAATATGAGAAAATGCAATGTCATTGAGCAGTACTAACACCCTCAACCCCCTTGATCAATTCTAAACAGACCAACTATGACACATGCTACTATACCCTGTTCACTGGCCAGTGACTACTTGCTGTCTTGCTGCCTGCATGATGGGGCCCAAGTTGTAGCTCATATGGATCCCAGTTATTTGTAATCCACAAAGCATTTGGGGGGGGGGATCCACAATCTTATAAAAATATAAAATGATGGCCAAAGCCTCTCACCACTCCATCCAGAAAATTCTAGTGACCAAGCACCGTGTTTCCACTGATGAGAAAAGTAGAAAAATCACTTGGCAGAACTCTGATAATCATCTATGGCTTCTCTGTACTAGGCCCAAAGGAACTCCTTTCTTGTTGAATCATATGCAGGCATGGAACTACTGGTTTCAGACTTCTCTCCTGATTTCACAAAATACCATCATCCAGGATTTCAGCAAAGACAGACACAATCTGCTACTTTACTTCTCTGTCCCCAAAGCACTAGAAAAGAAAATCCAGTCATGCTGCAAGGCCCTTTTTCCCTTCAGCTCCCTGTTTCAGTCTTCCCTCCTTTAGCTAGTGTTCCAGTCTCTTCTTTCAGTTTTGAAATTGTCTTTTATATTCCTGAAAAGAGCTCCACCTTGTGGTGTAATGAAAAACTACAGTCTATTTCTTCTACAATGAAATACAGTGGGAGCTACACACTCCCCCCACTTGAAAATCTTGGGTCCCCCCAAGTCAAAGGTAGATTAGCAGCAAAATATTTACGAGCACTAATGCACCATCAACTGAACAATATTTTTGCATTCAAAGGTACATTTCACCAAGGGTAATCAGCCTTATCTGTAACTTGGGAAGGGGTGTCACCACTGGAGTAGGAGGCATAGGGATCATGGGCACAGACTCTATGATGAACTGTGGTCACAGGTTCATGTGTACTATGTCCCAAACTGTTGTATGTAAGTCCCTGTGGGGGTGAATCAGTCTCTGCAGTTTTGATTCGGAAGAGACAGCTAAGGAATTTTACTTGGAAGGTTTGTCACCCACATCACATTCAATGTCCATTTCTTCAGTAGGCATATTGTCTACTTCTAAGATCTTCTCTTGTATAACTTCACTTTCATTTTCCATAATGGCATGACTGTCCTCAGCACTATTTTCTGAAGTTTGCATAGCAGAGCCTCCATCAGTATCAAGTTCTGTAAGAGGCACAGAAACATTACTTAGTCTATTGTTAGGTCTGGGCTACTTAAAATGACAAGGAATGAATTCCAGTGCATTTACATTGAGATTACAACCCATGGGGTCTTGAACATCCTCATAAAAAATCTCACTGAAACCCCAGTCATCATTACTGTCCTCCTCTCCTTCAGCAGGAGGGAGCATAGGCTTTTTAACATTGGAGGGAATAGTTCCTCTCCACCTTAGCCTTCTGGATTGCCTTGAGTTAGGCGTCCGTCGAACCATTCTGGGTTCCAGATTCATGAGTCTTACTGATTTTTGCCAAAGGCATTAAGTTGTTGTGGTGCCAGGTTTTAATGGGTCCTTCTTTTCCCTCAGGGCAAACTTGGTAAACATGGATATTAGGTAGCTGAGAATAAATTATGCAAATCTCAGATCCCCAGTGGTCAGCTAGATTATGCTTTCCTTATAGCCCCAAATTTCTCAAAAGTACTCTGTCTCCTGGCTGCAAGTCATGCATCTTTACTTTTTTGTCATAGTGTGCCTTGTTTCACTGATGTCTTTGTCCTGTTGATTTTTCAGCAAGCACAAAGCCTGTCTGAGGTTCTTCTTGAGTCTCTCCACATAACTGCCATGAGATCGCACTGGTGTATCATTAGCTGTGGCTCCAAAGGTGACATCAATAGGAAGACGAGATTGTCTTCCAAACATTAGGAAGTAAGGCGAGAATCCTGTAGCATCATTTTTAGTATTGTTGTAAGCATGCACCACTGTGGCTACATGTCTACTCCAGTGGCTCTTCTTCTCAGCAGATAGTGTCCCCAACATGTCAAGTAAAGTTGTGTTGAAAGCTCAGGCTGAGGATCCCCTTGAGGATGATAAGGAGTGGTGTGTCTTTTTTGGACTCCCAACAGAGTGAGTAGTTCATGGACAAGCTTGCTCTCAAAATCATGTCCTTGATCAGAGTGTATCCTTTTTGGCAGGCCATAGTGTACAAGAACTTCTGAACTAGTAGTTTTGCCACTGTAATAGCTTTCTAATCACAAGTGGGAAATGCTTGAGTGTATCTGGTATAGTGGTCTGTCATATTACTGATCCCGCCTCCATCCGGTTCAATGCACAGAAAATCTATACAGACCAGTTCCATGGGTCCACTACTTTCCATTTGACCCAATGAGGCAGCTCTGGTTGGCAGAGTCTTTCTCTGAATGGAACAAAGACATGTATGACAATAATCCTCAACATCTTGTTTCATGCATGGCTAGTAGAACCTGTCTCGTACCAGACCCATAGTTCTGTCATAACCAAGATGACCATGTTCATCATGCAATGACACCACTACTTACTTCTGAGAAAGCAACAATTGCCATTTTTCACTGCCGAGTGCACTTGGAGATCTCCTATACACTAGTCCATTCTGTATCTCGAGTCTGTCCCATTCTTTGGCCAAAAGTCTTGCCAGAGGATGAATATCCGTGCGAAGCATATTAACTTGTTTCTTCTCTAAAGCAGCTACCACCAGCTGATCTAAGGGGGTCTTCTCTTTGATCTCTCCTGAGGTCACTGTGACTCAAAGCTGGTAGCGATGAAGCCTATAAAGTGTCCACATTACAGTAAGCTTGGGGTATGCTTGCTGCAGACAGACCCAACTTCTGGGCCTAACATTCCATGTGTTGATATCAGGTTGCAATCTGACACATAGCTTTCACCTCTGGCGCTGGAATTTCCACCCACTTATCATCAGGGTGTAAATCTCCCTGAGGTCTTCTAGACAGACCATCAGCATCTCCATTTCTGTGTCCTGGGCGATATTTCAAACTGAAATTATAGTTGCATAGAGCTGCCATCCATCTGTGGCCAGTAGCATCTAGCTTTGCACTGGTCTGGATGTATGTCAGAGGATTGTTGTCAGTCTGCACTTCAACTTCAGCCCCATAGAAATAGTCATGCAGCTTGTCCACTACCACCCACTTTAAGGCAAGGAATTCCAACTTGTGTGCAGGGTAGTTTCTTTCTGTGGGGGATAAACTCCGACTGATAAAAGCCACAGGTCTCAGCTTTTTGTTATAATCCTGGTAAAGGACTCCTCCTAAGCCATCCCTGCTAGCATCCACATGTAAAGTGTGTGGCTTTGTTGAATCAGCATATGCCAGCACAAGGCCATGTCTGAGGCAATACTTAAGCTGTTCAAATGACTCTTCGCACTCAGGAGCCAAACGACTCTCAATGAGTTCTTTAGAACATATCCATCCCTTAGGTTTTTCACAAGGATATCTTCATCTGTTTCATCTGCTTTCTCATAATTTTGGAGCAAATGGTTGAGGGGTCTTGCTATCTTTGAAAATCCTTCCACAAACCTATAACTGCAGAACCCTAGGAAAGATTGCAGCTCTGTGATAGTTTTGGGTCTGGGCCAAGATGTCACCACTTCAACTTTGCTGGGATCTGTGGATATTCCATTTGCAGACACTACATGTCCCACATATGTCACTGAAGGTTGGAAGAACTTGAATTTGTCCATTGACAACTTCAGGCCTTCCTTCTCAAGCCTGTCCAATACCTTCATCAGTCTTTCTTTGTGCTCCTGTAAGGTCCTCCCCAAAGCCAATGATGTCGTCCAGGTAGACTGAGACTTCCAGGAGATGCATGTCTTCAACTGTTCTTTTCATGATTCTCTGGAAAGTTGCCGGTGCATTTGATAAACCTTGAGGTAGGTGATCAAACACAAAAACTCCCAAAGGGGTGATGAAGGCAGTCTTCTCTTTATCTTCTGGGTGCATAGGGATTTGATAGTATCCACTCCTTAAGTCTAGCACACTGAACCACTTACTGCCCGCCAGGCAATTTAGAGCATCTTCAATCTGGGGGGGGGGGGGGGGTTGTGTACTGGTCTGGAATGGTTCGCTGATTTAGAGTACAATAGTCAACACACATGCAAATTGACCCATTCTTTTTCCTGACAATGACAATGGGAGAGGCATATGGACTTCTTGGCTCTCGATTTATCCCTGTGGCTTTTAGTTCTTGCAAATGTTTTCTTAAGTTCTCCAGGTCTCCTGGAGCTACTCTTCTGGAACGTTCCATGAAAGGTCGGTCCTCTTTTACTCTTATTCGGTGTTCTGCACTTTTTGCACAGCCCACATCTAGTTCACTAGTAGAAAAACAATTTTTCTTTTTCATTAATAGCTCTTAAACTCTGGTTAGCCACTTAGGGGGCAAGAGACCACCTTCTATATCAATATCTTCCAGCTTCAGCTCGTCGGCCCTGCTCTCATTCCTTGTCAACACAGAAGCAGGTAAGGGAGTGGCAGCATAAAGATTCCCCAAACACACTTGTGAACGCAGGACAGTGGGAGTACATCCTTTATTCTTTAACCCCACAGGCAACGTGTCATAAGGATGCTTTAACTTGTCCTCAGGTCAAACTTCTGGGACTAGTTCCAGCCCTGGTGGCAAGTTACTTTCTGGATCAGTTTCCATCATGTGATGAGAGGAAACTGTTTGTCCACACATCCTCACTTTGGCTCTCAAGCAGGTGACCTGACCAGAATGAATTATACGCTCTTTCCCAGACAGGGTCCACACATGACCAATTTCATCTTTCTTACTACCCTTCTCCCTTTGAAGGGCACAGAAAACTGATCTCAGGAGAGGATGTAGTGTTGGGTGTTCCTGGGTCAAGTGAGGCATTAGCATTCTTCTGACGAGGTTAGTATTTGTCCCCACTAAAATAGATGCTGAATCCTTTCCTTTTGGCCTGGGGCACACAACAGTGAGTGTTTCAAAAACTTCTGTTGACCCAACAACTGAAGTGGAAATTTCTATCTTGAGTGAGACATAACCATCATAAGGGAACTTCGTGTCACTTAGCCTCCAGATCTCCAAATCTTCTAACTTTTCAAGTGGCAAATGCTTTAAGTATTTTTGGTAGAAGTCTCTGTACAGAATGGTGATTTGTGCACCAGTATCCTACAGTGCTTTACTATACACTCCTTCTATTTTTACTGACACGACAGGGGACAGTCCTAGTAGGCCATCGGGTAGTTTCTGTTTCTGGTGCTGTTCAGCTGTACGGCAGTCAGCATGTGGTTGAGGTACCACCGGTTGACCTCACCATTTTAATGGATAAGACTCTTGCTTAGTAATGCTTTGCGGTCTCAGATGCTGAGATTTTGGCTGAGATGGCTTTCCAATTCAGTTGTTCACCTCAGATGAGCTAGAAGTGTGCATAGTAGGTAGTTTTCTCCCCCTATTACAAGGGTTTGTGTGGAAAGGGGATCCAGGATGCTGTCTCTTGATGTTAGAATTTATGGAGCTCTTTGTAAATGGACACTCAACTGGCTCTTTCACTGAGGCCCTTTGAAGTTTCCCTGTATTGCAATACCCAATAATAGTTTGTTCACTTTTTCCAAGTTCTCTGCATTAGGACACTGTCGCTTTATATGCCCTGCATCCCCACAGTGAAAACAAAATCCAGTAGGAACTCTGAACATTGGCTGATTCGATTCTTCCCTGAGTCCTCTTGTGGAGGTTCTAGCTGATGTATTTCTCCCTTCAGCTAACGGTACCATGGCTTTCTGCAATTCTGCAACTGTCTTGGGGACTTGAGCTATGGTGTCGGTCAGGGAAGACACCTGCATATGCAACTGTGACACCTCTACATTGCGGACAGTCTGGGCCATGACTCCTGTTTGAGGAGTGAGCATGGCTATAGGCTCCTGCTGGTGTTTACTCACTGTTTTAGTTGCTGTTGAACACTATGATTTGGTTTCCAACAGGGCTTCCTCCTCCCTCACCTCTTTAACCAACTGAGAATAAGTTAGAGTCTCCTCCCTATTTCTCATCCTCATTTTCTACACAATGGGGTCCATAGCTTGAGCTCCCTGTAAAATTTGTCCGATCTGTACTTGGTCAGCTACTTTTGGATCCACCCTCTTCTTTAGGATGATCTGGTGGAGCATTTTATCTAATCGCATAATGTAATCAGATAGTTTCTCACCAACTTCTTGGTATGTATATTCAAGCTGATACAGTAGGTCAGCAGCTCTCTCGGTCCTTCCAAACACATCTTGCAGTACTCCTAAATAGTCCTTGACCATGCAATCTTGCTTACCCATCCTTAGATTACGTATAGTATCCACAGCTAATCCTTTTAGACTTTCAGCTATCTGCTACTTCTTCTGAGATTCTGGGATATCCCACTCCTCTAGTGCTTGTGAAGCCTGATCCATCCAGGATTCAAAATCTTCCTCTCCCTGAGGTGTGGGTTGTTTGCCAGAAAAGAAATGCAATTTGCAGTAGCCAAACCCAGTGAATGGCTGTGTAGGCTTTAAGCATTTTTCTACAATACTTCCCAAAGCATTCAAAACCTCAGGCCCTATAGTATTTATGGGCAGTGAAGCTGCAATTTCTGGTGTAAGGTTCTGACCTACTTGGGTAGCTTCCACAGGTATTATCTCTGTTGCTGAGGTAGTGCACTTCTCAGTGATTACCACACGGACTGCACTCTCACCTGAAATTTGTACACTCGAAGGTATGTGCTCATACACTAAAGGACTTTTTCCATTCTAATAAGGCCAATGTGCTCTGCTCAGTAGGGTCCATAGTGCTGTCTAATAAAAATCCATGCCATACAATTGGCAAGGATCCTGTGACTTGATGTATTTGCATATCAGTCCATGTGACCCCTGGCAACACCAGAACCAAGCAGTGCTCTGACTGAGCATTGTGCTGTTTGCACCACTTAGCAGCTACTTCTGGGTTCATGTTTCTGCTGGATTTGCTTTCACACGTACAGGGGAATTGGGTGGAGTCCAAGGCAGTACAGACAATCCCAGATGAGCCCCCAAATGTAGAACACCCACAGGTGTAGCTGAAGTAGATATGGGTTTCTTCTAACCTGACTCTGGTGACACAACACACCAAGGTGGCAAGAATGACAGATTTGTTTCTAGGTGACACATCTAGTTTAAAAGGCAATAGCACATCCACAAACAAATTATTTCATCAGTGCACCAGTTAGCAATAAGGCAAGGTGAGATATGCATGCATGTGACCCCTGGCAACACCAGAACCAAGCAGTGCTCTGACTGAGCATTGTGCTGTTTGCACCACTTAGCAGCTACTTCTGGGTTCATGTTTCTGCTGGATTTGCTTTCACACGTACAGGGGAATTGGGTGGAGTCCAAGGCAGTACAGACAATCCCAGATGAGCCCCCAAATGTAGAACACCCACAGGTGTAGCTGAAGTAGATATGGGTTTCTTCTAACCTGACTCTGGTGACACCCCTATTAGGCCCAACACACCAAGGTGGCAAGAATGACAGATTTGTTTCTAGGTGACACATCTAGTTTAAAAGGCAATAGCACATCCACAAACAAATTATTTCATCAGTGCACCAGTTAGCAATAAGGCAAGGTGAGATATGCATGCAATGAAACCATACATCCGCCTTCTTCCCCAGAACTCAACAGAAAAGGTTTTGACATTCAAACATGCACAAAGAAGGCAATATCAATGAGCAGTAAAGCTTTATAATGCAGCAATACAAACACAGGAGAAAAATGCAATGTCATTAGGCAATAAAAGAGTTATAAATACAGCAATACAGATATGAGAAAATGCAATGTCATTGAGCAGCAAAATTCTTTAAGGCAACAGTACTAACACGAGCAAAATGCAATGTCATTGAACAATGAAGATTTATAATACAACAATACAAATATGAGAAAATGCAATGTCATTGAGCAGTACTAACACCCTCAACCCCCTTGATCAATTCTAAAAAGACGAGCTATGACACACTCTATTATACCCTGTTCACTGGCCAGTGACTACTTACAGTCTTGCTGCCGGCATGATGGGGCCCAAGTTGTAGCTCATATGGATCCCAGTTATTTGTAATCCACAAAGCATTTGGGGGTGGGATCCACAATCTTATAAAAATATAAAATGATGGCCAAAGCCTCTCACCACTCCGTTCAGAAAATTCTAGTGACCAGGCACCGTGGTTCCTCTGATGAGAAAAGTAGAAAAATCACCTGGCAGAACTCTGGTAATCATCTATGGCTTCTCTGGACTAGGCCCAAAGGAACTCATTTCTTGTTGAATCATATGCAGGCGTGGAACTACTGGTTTCAGACTTCTCTCCTGATTTCACAAAATACCATCATCCAGGATTTCAGCAAAAGACAGACACAATCTGCTACTTTACTTCCCTGTCCCCAAAGCACTAGAAAAGAAAATCCAGTCATGCTGGAAGGCCCTTTTTCCCTTCAGCTCCCTGTTTCAGTCTTCACTCCTTCAGCTAGTGTTCCAGTCTCTTCTTTCACTTTCAAAATTGTCTTTTGTATTCCTGAAAAGAGTGTAGTATAATGAAAAACTACAGTCTATTTCTTCTACAATGAAATACAGTGGGAGCTACACCAGAAATTCAAACGTTTTATTAGGGACAGGGCAAATCACAGACTTTCTGTAAAATCAGGGATAGTTAAGAGGTATAACTCTTTTCTTTGGACAGAAAAAGGTCTCAGGGAATGTACTGGAAGGAAGAAAGTGAATTTTCACAGCACAAAGACTGAAAGTATCTTCAAGTAAAACATGAGTTTTATGACTTACATTATATAGACTTAGGTTTGATTCCCATTACCTCCTCTTGTACTGCAAGGCAATTTTTCTGCCAGCTACCCATCAAAACCAAGTAATTGAGACTTTGATAGATAGTACATGGACAAGAAAACTGCTTAGCCAACTTTTCACATGTGTTTAAGTAGTGGACTGGGTGTTGGATGACCAGCTCTGTGGAAGGCATGATCATGTAAAGGCCTGCTTACATAAGTCAGGGGAGAGATAAAGGTACTCTGAGAACACCCTCTACAAAAGACTTGTCTGGGAGACTGATTGCAGGTCATCCAGAAAGGGAACAGGGCAGACTATGTCAATAGGAAGAGGTGCATGTAACTTGCACCCTCAGTCTGTATTCAGGTCATTCCCTGTTTGTTGTACCAGTGAGATAGGAAACACTTAAAAACTCATCAGAGAAAGGAGTGGTGGAATCCTAAGTTAAAGAACAGTACTGTTTCAGTTTTTAGTTGAATCTAAAACAGAAGCTTCTGCTAAAAAAAAGATAATTAGTAGGGATTATAAAATATTGCTTGATAACTCTAGGAATCAATCAGAGGAGGTTATAGTTAGAAAGGACTGAGAAGAGAGCTTGGATAAGCAATTCACAAGGAAACAATGGGAGGATATATATATATATATATATATATATATATATATATATATATATATATATATATATATATATACAGATATATATGGCGCCCAAATATGCAACAGGGTCTATAAACATGTATTTTATTATTTATTTAACACTTATTAACTGGGAAAGTCCGACTTGGATCAAAGTCAATTTTCAGCAGAGGCATGGGGGGAAATGCTCCAGATGCATGTCTTTGCAACGTGGGAGGAAACCCACATGAACACAGGGAGGCATGCAGATTCCACACAGAAGGCACTCCAGCCGAGAATCAAACAGGAGAACCTCTTGATGTGAGGCAACAATGCTACTGCTGCACCCCTGCACCGTCCTAGTAGATTTCGATTTTTTTCTTGGAAGTATTTGCATAAGTATTTTTATACCCCAAGCAGACTCCAAAGAATTTTTCCGCAGGCAGACTGCAAATGTTGGAGGTGGATGGGGAAGAAAGGGATACTTGTGAAAATATTTTGTGGGAGTGTAGTGAGATGGCAGACTTTACAAATTCCCTACATACTGCAATGTCAGAAGTACTGGGTGAACAAATTGGTGTAACTAAGGAAATTATTTTTTGAGCGTTGATACAGGATCTTAATTGCCTAGACACAGTAAGGTCTTGCTGATTTTAATTCTAGTGGCTGCCAAAAAAAGCAGTTACTAGAAAATGGAAATCAAAGTCTAAACCAGCCGTATTAGAAGTAATGAATATAGTTAACAGAGATAAAAGAACTGGAAGTGAGATCTTTAGAAAAGGGTAGGAGCAAATTGCATAGAAAAAAATGGGAATTATGTGAGCAATACATGCAGAATAATGTTTTGGCGGAGGAATGAGGTTTAAGGGAAGGCAGGAATTGAGTGAGCTATGTAATAGGATCATAGGAGTTTACTAGGCTAATGGCCCTTGGGCCCTTACAAGACTAGCCAAGTACAACCGCTGTTTCCACAAATATCAAGGTATTAAGGGGAACTAAGTCAACAACTAATACCCCTGTCCAAGACAGACACAGGTGAAACTCCCAGGGTGAATTTGCAGTTTCCCTTCCAATCATCAAAATTATGCTTAAATATGGTCAGCCAGGGTGTGTGTTTCACCTGAACTGGAAGTTTGTTCTAGAGGAGCGGTAACCTCTGTGAGACAGTGTCTATGTTAAATCTTCGAATGCTGGAAATGTCGAATGTCATATGGTCTTGACCATATGATCGACATTTCAAGTGTTCAAAGATTGACTTTTAATGGTACCGTACCGTGCAGAATGGGAGAATTTCCCTTTTCTGCACTGAAGTGCAGTCTCAGAGTTGGTATATTTAAGTAGGGGGGTGTGGGGGGTGCATTCGCACTTAAGATGTGATTTGCTTTTTTATTTTTAATTCTATATTCAAACTTCCAAATGTCAATCATATGGTCTCGAACATATGGTATTCGACATTTTGGATGTTCAAATATATGACATAGACCCTGTGAGACATATCTGTCTCTCCATCAAGTCCTGTTGATATCACATACTAAGTTGAGTTCCCTAGAGTGAGTGCATCTTATACCATTTGATTTATGAATGTGCAGCATTTTCATTAGAGCAGGATTGGAGATTGTTTTATATGCAAGGCAGAGGTCACCTCTGAGTAGTCTGTAAGACACAGAGTACAGTGACAGTGACTTCAGTCTGTCAACATATGACATATGCTGAAGACCCTGAATTTGCTTTGTAAGAAATCTATGAGGTCTTTCCAGTTGCTGCAGGTGCCTGGTAAGGTACATAACAAAGGTAGCATTGTACTCTATTATTGGCCTGAAATGTGAGGAGTACGGGGGGGGGGGAGTTATAACCTCTTTTGTTCTGGATGTAATGCCCTTACTTATGAGGTGGGTGATGTAGAAAGCCTTTCTTACCACTGTGAAGATGTGGTGGTCAAAGGAAAGGTTGTTCTCAACCTGTGTGCTATAATCTCTCACCACTGATTGCATGCTTAGGGTGTTGATATTAATGTGGCAATCTGTAGGGACATCACCCTTGCTGAAGGGGATGACAAAGCATTTTTATGCATTGCGTTTTAGCACCTAACTTTGGCACCAGTCTCTTGTAGGATGATGACATCATTTGGGGACTTGATGACTGCACCCAGTTTGGAATCATCAGCAAAGCTTGTCAGCCATAGGTCTTTTGTTTTATCATGTACACCTGAGAGTAGATTCCAAACAATAGGGGCTCCATCACTGATTCCTGTGGAACACCACTGGTTATGGATCTGCTGGTGGAGGTAGAGTCACGTATTTTGACTGTGGGCACTCTATCTGTGAGCCAGTTTGCAACCAACCTGACAATATACAGGTCGATCTCCAGCTGGGTGAGTTTATCAATAATGCCTGAGAGGGGGATAATGTCAAAGGCCTTGGTCAGGTCCAGGTAGGCTGTATGCATGGATTTGTCTTCATGTAGGGCTTTGGTGACTGTCTCAAAGAAGTCCACCAATTACAAGAGGCAGGATCTCCCTTTAACGAAACCAAACTGAGTTGGGTCAAGTGTTTGGACGTCTCCTATATCTTTGTTGATAAGGTCCAAGATCATCCTTTCCATAGCCTTGCACATTAGGCTAGTCAGGCTTATGGGTCGAGAGTTCCCAGGGTCAGTGGAGGTGCCTCCTTTATGTAATGGGATGACAGTTGCTGTTTTCCATTCAGCAGGTATAAAACCATTGCTTAGACCACCGTTAAAAAGTACCCAGAGGTGCAACTAGCTCCTGTTTTAATCCATTTAGAATGCAGCCTGGGATATTCTCAGGTCCCATAGAGGCTGTGTTTTTGGCTTTGGAGAGAGCGTTTATGACCTGCTCCTTGGGAATACTAGGTGGAGGGAAAATGGTAGGGATGCTTTGGGGGATATGTGGCAAGGACAGGGGGAGAGGTTTTCACTGAACCTGAGACAGGGGGGAGACGTTTTCACTGAACCTGTCAGCTAGCAGGTTGGCTATCTCTGTGAGTTCAGTATATCTGGTGCCATTAACAACCTGTTCTGTGCACTTCTGGGGTTTTTCCTTTAAGTTTCTGATGCAGCTAAAGAAGGCCTTATGGTTGTCCTTAGCAAAAGAGGCTCATTTGGATTCATAGTTAGATTTAGAATGCCTTATGAGGTGTCTTATTTACTTGTTTAAGCTGAGGAGGGAATGCTTCCAATTCAGAGACCATTCCTTCCTGCTCTTGGACAGCAATTTCTTTCTCTTATTGTATTAGAGAATGGTGGATGTCCACCAGGCAGGTTTGTTCTTTCTTGCGGATCTTGTTTTGATCCCATCAGGTACAGCTGAGTCAATACATTTGTATATATGCTTACACAAGGCTTTGGTGTAAATTCCAGTATAGGTATCCATGTCATCAGTGAAAGCAGGGGCTATGAACCTATTAATGTCATCACATATTAGGTTGTAATTGGTTTGGAGATGTTTTATAGCCTAGTTGCTGCTAATGGGGGGGGGTCAGATGTTATTGTTACTTTATGATCAGACCTCACTAGGGAGGGTTGCACACATGGGGTTGTGCAATGCTCACCCATGTTAGTGAGCATCAGATCCAGAATGTTTGGGCCACTTGTGGAGGTGTCAACCAATTGGACCAGGGCAATGGAGTTGATGAAGTCCAAGAACCTTTGGGCAAGTGTGTTAGTACATATATAATTTACCCAAACTATAGAAGGGTAGTTAAAGTCACCTAAAAGCAGGGTGCTTTTTGCATCTTGAGCAGTTCAAGTAGATTCGAATATGCAGTGGGGGTATCCTGGTTCATGGAGGGCATCCTATAACTGGCAATAACTTGAGGAGGGGTTTTACCTACAGTCAATTGGACCTGGATTAGTTCAAGGAAATCATTTTGTTTAACCAATCTAGAGGTGTATTTATCTTTGATGAATATTGATACGCCATCTCCTTTAGTTCTCTCACTTTCAGTTTGTGGTCTGAATGTGTGGAAGGCATTATAACCCAGTATGGCCAGGGTGCTTTCCTCAGCCTTAAACCAAGTCTTTGTGACAGCACAGATGTCAGCATCTTCTAAGGTGAGGGCTGCTTCCAGTGAGTGCAGTTTTAGGTTTAGACTCCTAGCATTTATTAGCATAACCCTGTGGTTGCTTTTTGAATACAATTTTACATCAGAAATTTTGTTATTGTGACATTGCCTAAAAAAGACACTATGGAGGAGGCAAGAGCCTTAGCCAGTAACCGAAATATCACAGGTGACAGATGAAGACCATCTCTGCCAAAGCAGTGTGGTCTATCTACCATGTCATCCCAGGCTGACAGGTACTGAATCCCCTTAGAAAGACACCAGAAACTAAGCTAATTGTTGAAGTCAATCATTTTTGTTTATATTGTGGTATCATCTTAGGTGAAGGTAACATATTGCTCAAAGCTAGGGATATACCTGCCTGAGACACATATTCAGAGAGCTCAGTCATGTCTCTCTTCGTATAGTCCAGTGAGGTACGTCTCAAGTCATTCACACCAATATAAACCATGACAGAGTCATAACGGTATTTGTTGTGGAGAGACTTGAGTGTGTGTGTGATCTGACGGATTCTGGCACCTGACAGACAGCTTACCATAACCTTCTTCTGTCCAGTATGGTGAGTGGGACATCTGTGTGTCTCACTATGGAGTCACCTATGACCAAAACATTTGGTTTAGCTGTGTTTTGTCTTAGAGGCTTGTTTGGTGAGACACTTGTGCTGGTGGTTTTATGTGTATTGAGTGCTGTAGGAACTGTATTAGGTGTAGCATGTTTGTGTTTCACAGGTCTCTGGTGTTAAGGTAAATTTCTGGTGAGTAGCTTTGCATATGATGGTTTATGTGTTGACAGCGTGGTTTGTGCAGGAGTTGTAGTATGTGTGTTGACAACCTGTTCAGTGTCACTGTTCTGTGAACAAGAGAGCAAGGATTCCAAATTCTTAGTGCATATGCATCTCTCACAAAAGAGCTTGAGTGGTTTAGGAGTAGTGGGTTGTCAGTGTACATGAGGCAATTGCTATACTGCCTCAGGATATCCATGTCACCCGAGATGGTAGGAGAAATGGAGGAGAACTGACCTTCCATAATACTATGTGTAAATTTGCTTACATTAGTGAGGAAATATGTGGTTTATTTGTGGGCTTAATGTTGGGTGCATACTATTGGGGCTCTCAAGCGGTATGAGACTATTGGGGGTTAGAAGATTTCAGTTAAAGTGGCAAATGCTGTAGAAAGACCAGCTGAGGTGCTCTCCAAACAGCTAAGTGCAATTTAAGGGACTACTCAGTTGGAGTATGGGCAGCTTCTAAGGGAAAATAAATCTACTTTAGCTTCTATGTCTATTACCGCCAATGGTTACCTCCACTGCGTGATGCTGCGTGAAGGTGCTCTACGTGCAAACAGGTACATTGGATTGCTCACATGTAGTTAGTAGAGCAGTGGCTGGTCGCCAAACTCTGTGGAGCTGTGTTAAAACAGGTGCAAACCCACACAAATGCGGGGCTTATGTAGCAACTGTGAGAACCCTGTTTTAGAACAACCAAAAAGAAAGGTAAGCTACCAAAATGAAAAAAGCAATGAACAGGTGGCAAGGAAGTGAATTGTACTACACACAAATAAAGAACTTCAAAGAAACTGTAACAAATAAAAGTTTACTAATACATTAAGTGCTTTTGTCCTCTTATGCACAGGACTTCATCATCACCAGTATGAAAATATAGTTCCTAATGTTTATCTTAAAGAATAACATCCTTTAAAACCAATTACCTGACTTCACTGAATTAATTCCACTCTTAAAGAGACAGGACATTTCTCACCAAAAAAAAAAAAACACAATGTTACAGCCTTAAAATACAATATACGGTAATGAAAATATTAACAAAGTTCCAAATGTGAAAATAAATATTAAAATAATTTACTGTCTGAGCTTTAAATGGAAATTTAAATGAAATTGAAGCCTGTTTTGCTCCACCATTAAATTCTATAAAAATGCTGTAAAAAAATATATAATCTTTTTGATATTAAATAGATTTTGTTAACCTTGCAAGAAAATCTCAATAGGTAAAAAAAGCTGAAATTGGAAGAGTAAAAGTACCTATCTATATAGCTTTGATGCTTTATGTTTCAGAACTGGCTTTATGGACACATAATCATTAAGTCCAGGCTAAGTGAAGGCACTGAGTCTGAATTGCCACAATAATTCCTTGTATTGCAATGTGTTCTCTTAATCCCCACCCCTGGAGTTTGTATCAACCTGCTCTAAAATACCAAATAAAAACTCATCATGAGAAGCCTTAAATAATGAATGCTTATACAAAGCTTTGTTGACGTTCTTAATTTTTATGCTGTAGGTATGCTCATATATATATATATTCACATTTTCAAAGTTCTTTCCGTCTTTCCTATATAAAAGCATTCACACGTCTTGCAGTTTGCAAAATAAATAATCCCTTTACTACAATAATTCCCTTTCCTAAACCAAACCTTACTTTGGGCTGTGTTTTTCTAAGATAATGTATTCCTTGTCCAGAAGTGTGATTGACAATGACAGTACAGAAAATTATATGTGATGTACGATGTTTGTAACTTTTTTTTCATTTATATAAATGTATGATTGACTATTGATAATTCAGTAAAGATGTTATTTAAAAAAAACACAGAGTTTCCTGCAGTATCCTGGATATCATTTCCATGTGGATCTCTCACCCTTTCCTCAGTGAAAAAAACAGCAACTAATGGAGTTACCATTGGGAATAGAGGAGTAATACTTAGAGGTCAGTGAGAGTACAGGTTAAAATAAATGGGCGTGTGTGCATACAATGTATTGTCTAATCATCAAATACTAACTAAATAACTGTGAATTTCTTGTTATGCTTTTTAAAAAAATAATGATAAAAGAAAAACACAGCTAAAATAATGACATAAGGCCTTGGTCTATGCCTTACAATAGTCTTTCGTTGTTCAAAGTAGACATGAGATGATGGTACCACTGTTCCATGCCTTCAGCCATGTTCCGTAGTGCAAATCCTACCCATTGCAGACACCAAATAATTCCACTACTGGGTATTGCACCAGCAAGCAGGCTGCTCAGTCAGAAACCCCAGTAAAAAATAAACAAACAATCTGTCTGAGAGCCTGAACTCAGCAAAATCATGTCCATCCCTTAGCAGCTCACCTCTTTACAATCCAGAAAACTGACAAAAGGAAATAGAAAGCAGTTGTAATGAGGTATGCCAGTGGAATGTTGTACTCGAAGGATTCCAAATCAACCACTGAGTTTCTGTAGTATCCATAGAACAGGTATGTCATCTCCATGAAGCCCTGTAAGCACACAAATGAAAATCAATAGTTAGAAAATGTTAAGTAGGACTCAAGTTTAATATATTTTTTTTAAATATCATGTTATTTTTTATCCCATATTTATTTTGAAATGACACGTCTTTGGCACAGCACTGAAATCTCAAAGAAAATGCAAGTCCACATGCCATATAGTTACACTATTTAACCCTGAACAAATCTGTTGGGCTTGCTAATGTTACTATGTTTCACTATTTTGTATAACTGAAAACACTAAAGACAGCTGGGGTTTCTGACTAGCCTTAAGCTTAATGCCAAAAAATGTGTCTTCATCCCCCTTGGAAAAAACTCAGTTTCCACTAATTATAACATAGATGGGAGCCCACTGAACACTGAAGGTGTTATAAGAGATCTGGAGACACAGGTTGACAGCAACCTCTCCTTCGACCACCACATTGTCACTGTGGTCAGAAAGTACTTCTATATGGCACATCTCATTACCAAGGGTTTTGCATCCAGGAAGAAAGAGGTCATCATCTCTCTCTCTACTCTTCCCTCATTAGGCCAGTCATCGAGTATAATAATTTGGCATGTACCTCATTAGACACATGCAACAGCTGGAAAGGCCACAAAAGTACCTCACAAAGAGGATCGTAGGCCTTAAACACATGTTCTACATGGACAAAAAAACTGCAGCTACTCTCTGTCTCATATCATCTACTAAGATGCAGGGGCGTCCGCAGGCAGGTGCAAGGGGGTGCACTTGCACCTCCCTGGATTTTCTTAGTGCTATCTGGCAAAACACACTTTTTTTTCCACTTACTTTGTTTCCCCCCCCCCCCCGGAGCCTGCATTGTTATTTGTTCAGAACTGTTACTGGAGATGGCGTGGCAGGCAGTCACATGACTGACGAGTCTGACGTAACGACGAGCCTCAAACTCCTCCTTAAATAATCGTAGTTGCAATTTGATCATGGAAGACTGCAGGTGGATGGTGGAAGAGTATTCCTGATGATGATTTCATCCTTCGGAACAAACCAAACCATCGTGTTTCGTGTGGTGAGTGGTGGAAGGACTGGACTGGTGGTGGTGCGTATCATGGTGTTGGTATTATTACAAGAAGAGAAGGTAGGTTGGGTTTTTTTGTACTTGTGACTGACTGAACACTTGGCGCCAAAACCAAATGTGGCGTGGCACACTTACTTGAGTGTGTGAGAGTGAGTGGTGCTCTGGACTGCACCTTCGTCCTCCGTGTCTGAATCCCAATCCCTACATTAAAAATCACATCTTTCAACCCTCGATTGTGTTGTGCACCAATTCAACATACAGCACGTCCGACCGACCGTCCCTCCGGGCCTCATCACAATGTGATGATGAGCTGCCATCTTGCTTTCCTTTTCCTCGTGTGCTTTTCTGGCTGCCCATACTAAAGCTGGCCATGAGGCCATAATCTAGTATATTTAGAAACGCTGAGTTGAAGAAAGTGACTGTGTCATTTAGAGGAAGAGTTCTTAAGGGAGTCCTGCTACATTTTTTAATTTTTAATGTTTCACTGACTGTATCTTTGCAGAAAGAGGTTAAGTTGTGAACTTTATTGTAATTATTTTGTTAATGTAATGTGTCTGAGGATAATTGTGGGCAAGTTAAAATTTAGGTTATCAGGTAGACTGCCAGAGGTAGTGGTATTGTTCTGGTTGTTCTTGTTAGTATTCAATCTAAGACTGATTCTCTATCACTTTATCAATCCTGCTAGGTGTGTTAATAATTTGGAAGTTGTAGATGTTTATTGAAGATGGTGCAGATTTGGAGATTAAGCTGCACCAGTGAACAGTAACATCTCCAAGAAAGATTGTTTATTCGGTAATGTTAGCATTAAACCAGCTCAATATACCTTTGACTTCTAAATATTATTATCTGGTGGAATGTATAGGGCAGTGATACACAAGGTTTTGTGTTTTTTTCTTTTTTTGTGCTGTGCTAGTAGTCGTTCTGCATCAAGGAAGCAAGGATTCTTAACTGGGTAGAGACTAGAGAGTTAATTTTAATGCATTTTAAATTTAATGGCAACACCTCCTGATCTCTTTTTTTGTCTATTAAGTCGAAGAATATTGCAGCCAGAGAGGAGTATTTATTTATCTGCTACATCTTTTTTAACCAGATTTCTGTAATGATGAATATGTCAGGGAGACTATACGGATAATGGATGCATGTGCATCTTGAATTTTACTGATGAGGCTTCTTACATTTGCATTTAAGAAAAAGAATGTCAGAGTATCTTTTTGGGAACAGTGGACAGATGGAGTGGAGTTGGCAAATGGGAAGCTGAATTTGGTGTGGTGGTCCTGGATTGGGATGTATATCTCCACAGGTAGATAATGAGTTGAAATGGAAGTAGGTATGAAATGGCCAGAGTTGTTTATTTATTGTTTTTTGTGTGTGTCTATCTGTGTGTGTCTTTGTGTGTGTATCTGTGTGTGTGGTTTGGGGTAGAGAAAGAATTAATAGAGAAGAATTTGAGGCAGAAGTTATTAGTATTGTAAATTTGACATTATCTATAAGAAAGGAGACAGTGTGGTATAGAATTGCATAGTTCAGATGATATGTTTTGATAGAATGAGTTATTGTAGTTGCTTAAGGTGTGGGTTTGTGGGAGACTTATAGTGAGCTGGTAGTACACATATGTTTGAATTAGAAAAGATAGTAGAGATAAATTGAGGAAAAAGAGAAAATTGCTTAGAAACATGTTGGGTGTGTTAAAGAAAGTCTTAGAAACTTAGACATTATTGTGAAGACAGGGTAGTATTGGTCATAGGATCATAGGAGGTTACTGGGCTAATAGTCCTGGGGCCCTTACAAACCTAGCCAAGAGTTTATCCCCAAAAATAAACCTCAGTCAGCACCTGTCGCCCCTGTCAGTGAGGGACATAAGTGGAACCCCTGGGACAAATTTGTGGTTTCCCATTCACTCATCAAGTTGCACTTGAAGAGGGTCAGTGAGGAGCTGTTTTACTTGTATGGGAAGTCTAGTCTAGAGACAGGGCAGCCTCTGGAAGACAAACCTGTTTCTCCAGCAGGTTTTGTTGATGTCTCATATTAGATTCACGCCTTTCGAGTGGGCAGTGCATGAGTGGCCATCTCATACCACACGGTATCTCTTGTCTCACAGTGTACCCGGGATTTTCAGACCCTAAAAGGTGGGTTTATATTTTGTAGACAATTTGGTGACTGAGTGGAGAGAAATATCGAGCAGTTGCTTCTTGTTTGGGATTGTGTAATTGCTTGTCTTGTTTGAAGATTGTTCTTATTTGTTAATACTTGACAGATGGTTAAGTTTTCTAAGTTAGTGTATGGGTAGAATTCTTGTTTTTCTGACTAATGATGAATGTACGTTTTTGCCCCATTACTTGAGCTAAGAAAATTTTTATTGTCTGTGTTCCTTTTTGCAAGGGTGTCTTTTAATTTCCCATACAAAGGATTTGGAAGGTCACGGCCTCAACAATGACATGTTTTCTCAGGACTGAAACCAGATTTAGAACTTGGGTAACCTGAAGCTGTGGTCAGATGACTGTAATTCTTTAATAATTGTTGTGTAGTTCACTATTGGAGTAACGTGATGTTAGGTGTTGCTGGTAGATAACTTGAGCAGTACTGCTGTTGTTGCTGCTATTGTTTTGTATGTTTTACTATCCAAAGTTGTAACAGTACTGGAGAAATCATTCAGTAGGCACTGTGCCACTGTTAAAATTATTCACCAGCCACACACACTTCCCAGAACTTCAAAGCGATCGGTATGAGAAACAGCCACAACAATTCCAACTTTCATAATTAAAAAAAAAAACAAACAAACCCATAGGATGCACTCTAGATTTCTTGCCTTGGGACGTCAGGAAGACTAAGGGAATATTCTGCAGAACAATCTTAAATTGTGGATAATTTCAAGAACAGCTGTAGTGGTAAATACTGATGTGTTTTTTGAGTACTGCGATGCTGACACTCAAACATGAATCTTTTTTTTTTTTTTTTTTTTTTCATAGAGGAGTTGTGGATGTAAAGCATGTAGTACTAAGAAGTCTGAAAATTTATTTAGTGATTTCAATTCTCAAATCATCTAAGTGATTTGCCAGACGACTATCAATTTTATGAGGGACAGACCAAAATATGAGGTAAACATCTGGGCATTCTGCGACAAAATGGACAGTTGAGAGGTCTGAAACCATGAATAATCAAGGGTAAAGGCTGTAACTGACATGATGGTTGCTAAATAAGGACAAAGCCTAAAATGGTAGGGGGGGATAAAGGCACAAAAATAGGGGTGCATTTTGTTTATTACTCTTATAAGCTCAAAACATTGCTAGACTATCAGGTTTTGTGTTGGCATGCATATCTTGAAAGATGCAAGTCTGGTATGAAAATGTGTTTGATTATTCAGTGACATCAACCCTTAATGGATTTCTGCAAAGTAGGGTTGTTCAGGTGGGTGGAAATTAAGCATATGTGCTTTATCTGTCTTCTTGCTGTTTTGGGGGGGGGGGGGTTAGAAACTGTACTGTAGTGCATATTGTTTGGGCTGTTTCAGGTGACTGACGATAGATGCAGCCTGAAGACCAAAGAATGATGGTCTCATTGCAGATGGCTGGAGCATAAGTTCATTGGTTGTTACTAGACTGACAAGCACTGCTGTCCTTACAAGCCAAGCCGGACACTTCAAACTACATTGGTCCTCAGTATCACTGGGACATGTTAGTAGGGAGGTAACTAAGGATTTGTAGGAGGTGGTGTTAGTTAGGATAACACTTATTGATGGCACAGGGCCAGGGGCCAGACCATGGTAAATTTATTATTTCCCATCCAATTTTCAAGGCTACCTTTGAATGGGTCCCAGATTAACTCTATTTTACATGCATGGAGAGCCTGTTCTGTGGTGCTAGGATCCTTTTGGACACACGTCTGTATCTCCAGCACATTCTATGTTTACCTCTCAATTGAAGTTCATATCCCTGGACCTAGTATTTCTGATGTTTGTTTTGCACATGTCCAACAGATCCATCACAGCTAGGTCCAAGGGAAGCCCTATAAGCCATGTAAAGATCCCCTTGATACACAAAAAATCTGGCTATGTACAGCCCCCATCCTGTGGTTCAAAGCATCCACCTGTACAACGCATTCTTTGCTGTACTCTGGA
Organism: Protopterus annectens; assembly: GCF_019279795.1. Taxonomy (NCBI): domain Eukaryota; kingdom Metazoa; phylum Chordata; order Ceratodontiformes; family Protopteridae; genus Protopterus; species Protopterus annectens. The sequence goes on along the minus strand of NC_056726.1, from coordinate 993,537,581 downwards.
CTGGATAACACATGGGCTTCTCCCAAAGCTGCTTCTTTAAGCTTCTGGAATGCCTGCTCACATGCTGTGGTCCATACCTTATCTGGCCTGTGTATTTCTGACATCGGTACAGCACAATTCAACCGTACTGTTAAATATTTTTGTTTCAAATGTGCAGTTGTTTGTGAAAATCGAAGTCTGTTTTTTTTCTGTCATGATTACATGGATCTGTTTTGGGTTTTTTTTCTTCCATTTTCCCTATCCTGGTAACTTGACCATCTTGTTGGCATTTCTGGACTGCACCTCTACTACTAGCTACCCATTTTTCTGATGTTAAAGACCAGCTGAGTAGTGAAAATAATATGCCCTGTATTGTTTGGCACAGAGCACCAAATAATGAACCTGCTTTGTGTTTGGTGATAGGCAGCATTCAATATTCTGTCAGTGCAGCCTTTCGTGGAATATTTCCCTCTCCAGCATAAGGTGCACTCTGCATGTCTTTTACATTTTAACTCATTAACCCCGAGTACCTTCTCATGGCACCTATGTGCTTAAACCCGAGCGTGCACAATTCTGGCACAAGTTGACACACACTTTCCCCTACATACAACTGTTTGTTTACTTGATAAGTCAGGTGGAAGCAAAAAAATGGAGGCAGAAACTCAGGAAATGGAAGTGCATACTAATAAGACAGTTGGATTAGACTGGCCAAATATGTTTCATAGAGTAGTCTATGTTTGGCTTTATGCAATAATACTGTGTGTACCTGCTTCAGGTAATCCCTTTCTGAGTGTTTTGCTGTAGCTTATTAATTTAGAGTGCACCTCACCATTACGAGCAGCAACAGTTTTTTTTTTTATGCATCTTCAAGGTACCTGATATATCTTTCTTTATAACTCCTGAATCTACACCAGTGCCTTTTCTTTACTACAGTTATTTACTACTTTACTACTACAGTTGCAATTTGATATCAGTTTTCCTTGCAGAGACTGGTATGTGGAACTGTTCATAATTCCCTTCACCTTGACTAAAGCCCCAGTTCCAGCTGAAGAAAAGCAGCCCCAAAGCATTATACTGCTACCACCATCTTCACCGTGGGGATGTTGTTCTTTTGGTGATGCAAAGTGGTATTTTTGCGCCAAACATATCTTCTCAAATGTGCCCAAAACGTTCAACCCTGGTCTCACCAGACCACACACTTTCCCACATGCTTTTGGGAGACTTGATGTCTTGTTTTGCAAATTTTAGCCTGGCCTGGATGTTTTTCTGTGTAAGAAAAGGCTTCTGTCTTCCAACCCTACCTACCCTATAGTCCAGACATATGGAGAATATTGGAGATAGCTGTCACATGTAGTACACAACCAGTACTTTCCAGAAATTCCTGCAGCTCTTCCAGTGTTGCTGTAGGTCTCTTGGCAGCCTCCCTGACCAGTGATCGTGTTATCTTTTCTTATATTTTGGAGGGACATGCAGTTCTTTGCAGCATCACCGTTGTCCGATATTTTCTCCACTGTTTGAGTGTCTTCACTGTGTTCCATGGTGTATCCAATGCTCAGTAAGATATAAGTGCTGTACTAATTTGACTGGTTGTACATACTAGGAAATGTTACAGATGTTTTGTTTGGGGAACTGTTTAAATTTGGTGATTGTGCATACCTCAACATCCTACTGAAGGGGTTGCTTGGGTGAAGTGTTCATGCTGGTGGTTGCACGTACTTGGAAGTGTTACTGAAGGGTTGTTTGGGGGAAACATTTCATTGAGGTGCATTTATATCTGGACATAGTAATGAGGATGTTGCTTGGGGAAATAATTCATTGTGTATCAGGGTAGTGCTTGTGGATACATGGTATGACTGCTGAAGTGACCATTGGCAAAATAGTTTATTGTGCCATTTTGGTGCTTGTGCATACACAATGCAAACAACTGGATGGGTTACGGGGGAAATATAGAAATTAAGTCTGAAAATTTCATACGGTTACATTACTTAGAATACAGCACAGAAATGTAATTATAGTGTAATATACTAGCTTATAAGACATCAGATACACCATTGAGTAAATAGTATAATGTAAAATAAGCAGACAAGAAATCACGTCTGCTTGTATTATTCTATTTGTGATTAGTAGTTGCATGAGATAAAGGTTATCACCCTCACTAACACTCTTCAAGAGAAACCTTGATGGGTGAATTTTATCCTAGGGAATCACAGCAGTGGCTCTGCTGGACAGTGGCGCAGGGAACTAATGGCTCTGCTGGACAGATGCACAGGGAACTAATCTAAGGGGGTGGCGAAAGCCAACATATTCAGGCTAGGCTTATAAATGCCCTTGGGCAAATAGCCTAGTACTTACCTATGAACTTGTTGACTTTTCCTTGCTTTGTCAGTCACGTGTGGAATTTTGGTGGGAGGAAGGGCTCAGTAATATGTAAGTGTTATACTATTTTACTATTTTACTGAATTACTCGGGTGTTCTCTTTACTGATAATGAGTCTGTGTTACACAACAGCTGCCCAAGGTAATATAATGAATGCCTAGTCAACAGGTTATGTGCAGCAATTATTACCTTTGTCGGAGCCTGCATAAATTTGGAGTACTGAAAGAAAGGTCATTATCACATTAGCAATAAGCACAGTTGCAATATAGCAGTGAGTCATTATCACTGTCTGGTAAAAGTCTCAGCTGCTGTAATTGTTATTCACATAAGCAGAAGCCATTATCACTTTGATGAATGCACAAGGCAGATTTTGTTTTTTCTGTGCTTGTAGTCAAGCCACCCCCTCATTCTTCATCAACTACCTGTCCTCCAAAACCGCTGATGTTTGTTTTCCTATGTGTGTATGTATGTATGAATATATATATATATATATATATATATATATATATATATATATATATATATATATATATTATATATGTGTGTGTGTCTGTGCATATATGTGTATATTGATATATATATGTATGTACACAATGTATTTGCACATATATACATATACACATGAATATCAGTATGACAGTGGCCTCTCTTGTGAGATAGGGTGATGCATCTGTAGTTCATTTAGAGGGGATTTACATGTGCCCTTTCTGTGCCCCCTTGTCAGTTACCAGCCAAGCCCTTATGCATCAAGGCCAGGAAGGTGCCTCCTCAGAGATTTGTGCCAACTGCTCTTGTGTATAATAGTTTTTTTAGATACAAACCGAAGGATTCAGAAAAATTATCACCACCGGTGCTATTTGGCAATGTGGGACTACCTAGTAGAGCATCATGACTGCACACATCTTCATGAGCCCTCCACACACACACACACACACACACACACACACACACACACACACACACACACACACACACACACACACACACACACACACACACACACCTTTTAGGTTTAGAGTGCGGAACTGTGTTTTTATCATTCTGATGAAGTGTTTTACATAAATTAAAACTTTTTATGCTAGTTCAGTTTTTGTCTCTTCTGTAGCACTGGTATGTAACGAGTGGTTAACTGTTTTGTTTATCAAATGGCAGTCACTGTTTGCATTGTAGAATTTGAAAGCAGGGTTAGCATAGCGGCATAATTGCCTTTGGTGCAGAAGGCTGTGGGTTTTACTCCCACACCATGTAGATGAAGTGCTGATATTGCAGTGCTATTTTGACTGCGGATTATTTGGTGCATTTTAAGAAAGTATAGGGGGGGTTCTACACTCCTGTGTGTCCTCCTTTGTATAAGATTCCTAGTAACTTGTTGGATTGTCAGTCGTTCCCTATTGCAATATTATCAGCTTACCATTTTTAATGTAACATAGACAATTTATTCTTCAAAGGCAGCAGGCACTGAATTTGTATATGAAACATTGAAATGTAAAGTTTTCTTAGTTACAGAGCTCTTTAAGATAGAATTATCTGGATGACTTTTACTTCTGAAAAGATTGTGCTTTTTAAGTAGTATTGGTGTATTATAATGGGGTTGGGAGGGTGGCCTAATGGTTAAGGTGTTTGCCTTACAAACTCAAGGTGCAGGGTTTGAGTCTCACAAGGGATAATTGGCTAGGCTTTAAATGGCTCACAAGGGCAGTTAGCCTAGTATGAACCTATGATGGAAGTATGAGTGGCATTTTATGGTCAACATTTTCTGAAATGGGTAGCTTTATCATTATTTCCTACATTTTGTTTCATTGCTTTCTAGAAAAATGTTCATTGCTTTCTAGAAAAATGTTCATGACTACAAATTTAAAATACCATTCTAACAAATTGTGATGTATTATATAAGGAATATAATTTATCATGAGGGTGAATCAAATAATACATACATGTGTGCATGGCCCTATAAATGTGTGCAAGGACCTTATGGTTTGAAAACAGCTCAAAGGTTAACTTAATCCTCCACTGTCAGATGCATTTTCTTTTAATGTGGGTTTTCATGCCATGTCAATGAGTGTGAGTTTCAAGGGCAGAGAAGTTTACTGCTCATGCTGAGTCTGTTTTCATTGTGAGACTGTATTTAGCAAATGGCTATCAGTGCTTGTGCTATTTTATTTCAATATCTGTAATAATTGTAGAAGTAAATAAGAAAATTGGTTCCCTGTGTCTTTATTTAAAATATCTATGATTCTTTCCATGCGTTTACGTACAAGACCAGTCAGACTTATGGTCTATGGTTATCCATGTCAGTAGAAGGCCAAACCTTGTGCTATGGATTAAGTACTGCAGTCCGCCATTCACTATACTTCCATCATAGGTTCATACTAGGCTAACTGCCCTTGTGAGCCATTTAAAGCCTAGCCAATTATCCCTTGTGAGACTCAAACCCTGCACCTTGAGTTTGTAAGGCAAACACCTTAACCATTAGGCCACCCTCCCAACCCCATTAGTTGGCTAATGTTGAACAGAGATTTTAGAGTGTCTGATACCTCATGTTTCCTGCTATCCAAGAGGTATCCCAGGATATTGTCAGGGTCTACTGAGGTAGTATTCTTTGACTTGGAGAGTGCATTGAAGACTTGCTTGCTAGTGATAGCCAGAGGATTTATGGTCGAGGGTGTCTTCTTGAGATTCACAGAATGTAAGTAAGGTAGTAAGGATGTAAATTTCAACTGCTTTACTTTTTGCTTGATTGACTCCCATGGGGGGAAGAAGAGTAATCTTGGGGGAGTCAAACTGATCTGTCCTAGTGCAAATGGAAAGGTATTAATTGTCATTGGCAGTATGACTTAGCTCAGCTAAAATGTATTTGCTGTTGGGAATGTAAGGTTTACCATTCCAAAAGGCTTAGTGTGACTGTAGGCCATAGGAGTGATCATGCATTGCCAGGTGACCCATGCTGGTGAAAGGGAGGTAGTTGTGGCTCATAGCTTGGGTGTTACGTAGGGAGAGCACAATATGTTGTACCTACAGACCACAACACTGCAGAGCATGTGATGCCTAGACCCTGACAGTCATTTAATCAGCAGCATTACTGGAGGTGTAATGAGCCACTACAGGGGTTATGGGCTGCAAGGGGAAGAAGAGTAATCTTGGGGGGGGGGTCAAACTGATCTGTCCTAGTGTAAATGGAAAGGTATTTTGTTTTTTGACTTACGGAAGATGTACCTTTGGAATGAAAATGTGCATGCATCGTGTAATTACTACTGTGGCATATACTTCTGTTCAGAGATCAGCAATATAAAGGGGGCGCGTGGCTTGGTCAGCAGTGTTAATGTAGATATGGCTTGTTGAGGGGGCAGCAGCAGTCTGGGAGTTGAGTACAAATTTGAAAATCCTGGCTACACCCCTGCTCTAGAGCATATCTCTATCTGTCCAGGGTCTCCTCAAACACCTGTTCCCTAATCTCACTACAGATCACAATGTCATCTGCAAACATCATAGTCTACAGGGACTATTTATTTGCTTTATTTGGGAAAACTGTGAAGACTGTGCATAAAATATGTATTTCTGTCCAGATAGTACTTACTGCAGTATTAAGTTTTCCTTGCATAAATATGTACAAAAGCAAAAATCAACTAGTTTTATGTATTTATTTTTTGTTGCTGTCCAGGTTAGCATGACAAACTTGTTAATCATTGGTGATGTTGAAACATATCAAACATTTTTTAATCCCATATCTGACAGTTTTTTTTTCTTTTGTTCAGTAACATCATTGATAGAAGAGCTGCAATATATTTACTACAAAGGTAGCACTAGCCCATCATCGGATGCTTTAGGTTGTCTATTATTGAATAAGTAGGGTATGTGATGGCACACAGTGAGGACATTAGAAAAGTTTTCAAACAGATTAGTAAGAAAGCAAGGTACGAGCAACATGAAGTAACAGAACTAGCTGGGTCTGTTGATGAACGTACCGAGAAAGGTGCTGTCTCTGCTATGTTTGGGGAACAGCGAGAGACCCCACAAAGTGTATGTGCAGAAACTGATATTGGCTGTTACATTCGATCAGACAGAATTGATGACTTCATGAAATTCAGGTTAGTGACACAACCATACATCCCTCCAGAGAATTACAACTTCAAAGCTGATGCATCAGACAAGAAGCGAGCATTCCGATATAGTTGGCTGTCTCAGTATTCACCGTGGCTTGCATATTCTCCTATCTTGAAAGGCCCACTCTGCTTAACTTGTGTATTATTTCCTCAGTCAGTTCGCCGTGGGTTGCAAGGCAGCTTCATCACTAGTGTGTGCACAAAATATAATGCCTTCAATGAGTCTGCAAGAAATCACATGCAGTCATCATGGCACAAAGGTTCTACTGAAGATGCTGCCAATTTTTCTTGTACACGACAGAAGCCAGAAACAGCTGTTATTCCACAGCTAGATGCAGCAGTAGCAAAACAAATTGCAGAGAACCGAAATAAATTGGAACCAATTTTATCTACCATTATTTACTGTGCAACCCATGACATTCCTCTTCATGGAAAATAAGGCTGTGGTGGAAATTTCTGTGACTTATTAGATTTTCGTATTGAAGCTGGGGACACAATATTAAAACAGCACAGTGACACAGCTGCAGGAAATGCTTGGTACACATCCCATAGGGTGCAAAATGAGTTGTTGGCAGAATGCGAACACGTACTTCGAAATAAGATTGTTTGTGCAGCACGTAGGGCAATTGGATTTAGTGTATTGGCAGATAAAGCCGCAGATATCTCGGGCATTGAGCAGTTGTCATTGGGCATTCGGTTTGTTGATGGTGATTGCATTCGAGAAGAGTTTATGGGTTTTGTTCCCATTGTTGCGAGAGATGCACAGTCTGTATCAAATGTCATTGTCAGTGAATGTATAAGGTATGGTCTAGACTTGGAAAAATTACTCGGACAAGGCTATGATGGCTGATGCATAATGGCAAGCATCCAGAATGGTGTTCAGGCAAAGATTCGTGAAAAGTATCCAAAAGCAGCCTTTATCCACTGCGCGTCTCACAGACTAAACCTTGTAGTCAATGATCTGAATGATGTTCCTGAAATAAGTAGTGCTGTTGGTGTTATCAAGAAGATTATTAATTTTTTTCGTGACAGTCCAAAACGACGAGCATTGGTACCAAATATACCTCTTCTGTGTGAGACACGATGGACTGAGAAATATAATTCCATTCGTGTGTTTAGTCAAAACTTTGAGAAAATATTTGACCGCCTCGCTGATCTTCAGAAGATCACTGCTGGTGAAACCAGACAAAATGCACATATATTACTCAGTGCTTGCTCTTCATGCATGTTTCTTATTTTTCTCTTCATTATTGTAAATTACTCATCAGTTCTTGAGCCTGTTGCCCAGATGTTGCAGTCTGTTCAACTTGATATAATAAAGGCTCAACAACACATCAACAGACTCATTGAAATATTCAAGGAGCACCGTAACCATGCTGAAGAGCACTTTAGGAATGACATTCTCAGTAAGATAAGATCAATAGCAGATAAACTTGGTATCGAGTTAGTGTTGCCAAGGATTTGCAGTCAACGAACACACTGAGCAAACACAGTAGCCGTGGATTTTGAGAGTTATTACAGAACAAGTATTTATATTCCCTATCATGGCTCATTAGTTTCTTCACTGATGTCTCGCTTTTCCAGCAGTAACACTGCTCAGGTCAACTTATTTATCTGCATCCTAAAATGATGCAAAACCTAGAACGTGAAGAATTCCGAAAACGAATCGCAGTCAGTAATGAACTATATCATATTGACAATTTGGAATTGGAGATGATGAACTCGTTCGACTATTGGCATACGAAGGTTCCAGATATAGCCAAAACAGTGGACTTTGCTGACTTGTTGCAACACTGTGATTTATTTCCTGCTGTTAAGCTAGCAGTTCTGATTGTGTTGACCTTACCAGCCACTTCCTGCACCATTGAGCGATCGTTCAGCACTCTCAGACGGGTCAAGACCTGGTTAAGGTGTACAATGACTGATGATAGACTTTCAGCACTGTGCATGATTAGTGCTCATTGTGCACGTGTCATTCGTGAAAAGAAACAGTTCATCAGTAAAGTTATTGACGCTTTTGGCACCCACAGCAGACACTTACAATTTATATTTGGGCCACAGGAGTCATAGGCCTAAACTGACCATGTAGTTCATTCACTGTTTTTTTTTTTTTTTGCTTTTTAATTGCAGTTACCCACAACATGTATGATTTCTAAACAAATGAGTTTGATACTACAATTCCATTGGTCTTATTTCATACTAGAAATCCACAGATGATGAGGTGATTTCAAGCAGCACAAGCAAAGGATACTGCAGTACCCATGGTTAATGAACATTCTGAAAATTAAACATGGAATCGCACATGTACAGAGCAGCAGCATAAAGACAGTAAATAAAACAGAGTTAGTGAAATCTTTATAAGGCTGTTAGTGCAGGGAGATTTTTAGTGAAAATTGACAAATCCTTGTTCTGATGCACTATCTTAGAACCGGATCCACAATACAGGTAGGTTCATAGGTTCATAGGTTCATACTAGGCTATCTGCCCTAGGGCATTTATAAGCCTAGCCAGAGTTGTGTGGCTTTCATCACCCCTTAGGTTGAAGAATACTATACCCATTAGTTTGCCGTGCCTCTGTCCAGCAGTGATACAGAGATGATCCCTGGGGTAAACCTACGATCTCCCATCCATTGGTCAAGATTCCTCTTGAACAGAGCCAGCGAGGTGCTCTGTCTCACATGGACCGGGATTCTGTTCCACAGCATAGGGAGTCTCTGGGTGATGAATCTGTCCCTCCAGCATGTCCTATTTATATCCGTGTTGAGGTTTAAGTCTCTTGCTCTTGTAGCTCTGGTGGATTTGGATTTTTTGAGGTGGAGCATGTCCATTAATTCCGGGTTGGACATGGCCTTGTATGTCAGGCACAGGTCACCTCTGAGCAGATGGTATGCGACTGAATAGAGCTGGAGTTTCTTCAGTTGGGCAGTATATGGCATATTTTTGAGCCCCTTTATCCTTTTGGGGAGGAACTTTTGGGGTCTTTCCAATTGCTGCAGGTGTCGGGTAAGATACATTCCGAATGGGGCATTGTACTCAATCATTGGACTGATAAGTGAAGAGTACAGGGGAACAATGACCTCCCTTGATCTGGATGTGAATCCCTTCATAATCAGGTGGGCAATGTAGAAGGTCCTCCTAACCACTTTGGCAATGTGAGTGTCAAAAGAAAGGTTACTGTCAACTTGGGTCCCCAGGTCCCTGATAACCTCTTCTGTGCTTAATGGATTGCCACCTATGTGGTAACTTGGGGTTACCTTGTTTTTACCAAAGGGTATGACTATACATTTTTTGGCGTTTAGCTTAAGACCATGGCTCTGGCACCAGTTATCCGTTTCTATGAGACCTCTCTGAAGGATATCTGTGTCTGATGGATTTTCAACTATGGCCTAGTTTGCAGTCATCTGCAAACTTTGTCAGCCACAATCCTCCTATGTTTGCCTGCACTTCTGAAAAGTAGATGCCGAACAAGAGGGGGCCCAGGACTGAGCCCTGTGGGACACCGCTTGTGACCGGCTTGGAGTCTGACATGGCACCAGCAACTCTAACCCTGTGGGTTCTGTCCTTGAGCCAGTTTGCAACCCATCTTGTGACATATGGGTTTACATTTAAGCTGGTGAGCTTTTCTATGATACCCGACTGGGGTATTGTGTCGAAAGCTTTTGCAAGGTCAAGGTAGGCTGTGTGAACTGCCTTACCCTCATCAATGGCCTTGGTGACTGTTTCAAAAAAGTCGACCAAGTTCAAG